>NC_085021.1:11031571-11039071 GCF_963692335.1 Osmerus eperlanus
TGTCCTCTCTCAAATGTGGCCCAGCTGTTTGTCAGGATGTCTGCAGCTACACCATAACAGCATATGCATAATGCGTACATAAAAAGTGCTCTCCTGACACCAAGAAGGAAGCGGACGGAAGGATAGAATGGAGAGAGAGACTAGAGTAGGGGAGGAGCTGATAAAAAGGGGGAGGCCGGAGGAGGGAGAGATGGGGGCTGGATGTGGGAAGGCTAACCTGTGTGAACAGTGTGTCCGGTGGAGCGCCCCAGCATTCCTCTGTTGATTCTGTGGATCAACAGAGCCCTGTCTGCTAGCCTGGCTAGCTACACATCTGATATGGAGATGCGGATCCAGATGGAGGCTCTGCTGGCCTTATATGGATTGTGGCTCTGCCTGGACGGATTACACACCACAATCTTCAGATCACAGAATGTGTGTGTGTGTAAGAGTGACAGCGAGAGAGAGAGAGAGAGAGAGAGAGAGAGAGAGAGAGAGAGAGAGAGAGAGAGAGAGAGAGAGGCAGAAAGAAAGAAGAAAGAAAGAGAAAAAGACAGATTGAACAAATGAGAGGTGCAGGGACAGAGAGGTAAACAGAGAGAAAGACAGAACGAGACAGAGAGACTGAACATAAGTGAAAGATTCAGATTCCGTGCACAAGAAGAGAGAGAAATAGAGAGATAGATTGGAGGAGACAGAGACAGTAGGTTCATGCAGCAGCAAAAGCAGAAAAAGAATGAGAGACAGAGAGAGAGATTGAGAGACAGCGTGAGAGCGAGAGGAAGAGAGAGAGAGAGAAAGAGAGAGAGCAAAAGACAGCAAGACTGCATTCCTGGTATAATATTGTATTTTCCCTCCAACAGTTTTTTTTCCAATGATTTCTGTTCTTTGATGGAGGAAGTCATCAGGGTCTGAGAACAGGAACAATTTCCTTTCGTCACACAATCCCAGCGACACACAATCCCCGACACCAGCAGCCAGCTGAAACCTCCCCACCACCATTGTTCCACACTCACTACCACGGAGAGCACGTTTTATTTTAGGATTTCATACCACTGTTTGATAGTGACTCTATTTGCCCCTAAATCTGTGCTTTAGAAGACAGGACAACGTAGCACAAATAAAGGATATATGACTTGTGACAATGTAAAACAGGATAGAAGATCACAATGCCCAAGGCCTACATTTAAATAGCAATTGTAAAGACAAAACTGCTGCATGAGGAGCACTGTAACACTATCAGGCCCTCTGTAGCATGGAATGAAGGGAGTGTGTGAGATGTTGGTACGGAGCACGCTGCGACAAGGGGCTCGGTCAGGCAGCAGACACACAGAAACCTGAGAGAAATCAGCTCATCTGATCAGCTGCCCTTTGACTGTGTGTCCTATGAAGAGGACAGCACTCCATCTCCCCAGTCTAGAGCCAACATCAGGCCTATCCCTTTACAGCCCAGGAGCCTCTGGGGCCAGGGCCGACACCCAATCCTTGCTACGCCTTCCTCTCTCACTAGGCTGCAGTCACAACACCACCTAACTACACACACACACACACATCTACCTAGAGCAGTTTCTTTGTATTTGTGTCCCTTCCTGTCGGTCCCACTGTGTGATGTAATGAGCAGCAAACTAAGTGAAACATGCGTGTAAACTCTCTATGGAGAATGCGATTAGGTTGGTTTTCCTGTCTGTCTGTCAACAGTTACCAGTCAGGGGGCCGCACACACACATACACACACACACACACACACACACGAGCACAATCAAACACCATCAGTTAGCTAAACCAGCAGAGCCACAGGCAGCAATGTAAACCTATCAGGTGTGTTATCCAGCCTCCGGGTGCACTAGTTCAACCTTTATCAGGGGAACAGTCAACAAAGCAACCAAGATAAGACCCCACTATACACATGCAAGCCCCCCGACACACACACACATGCACACACACACTCGTCCCTCTATCCCAGCAGAGCCCTCCACCATGCTGAGCCAACAGCTGCTTCCAGACCCAAATCGAGTGAGCCATATGCACTACAACCCACGCCATGACTGACTCTGGCTCTGCCAGGGTTAAACTTCCCTGCGGAGGCGGAGAGGAAACAAGCGTGTTTGCCTCAGCGCTGTCTTTCAGTCACACCCACAACCTCCCTGTCTGCTGTGCTAGTTCTGACCCGACCCCCAGGTCACCAGCATGCAGGGACTCTAATGTCTAACCTCAGCCTGGAGGGAGGGGGGGGGGTAGTGTGATGGTTCTCCAACGGTTCCCCATTAGAGTGTAATGAGTGACAGCAGTGGCTAAGCTGACCTGCAGCAGCTAGACCAACCCCTGATCCTGCCTCTCACACCACAACCTCCCATGGCCTGCCTGCTCGTCCTGCTCGTCTACCCTGCCTGCCTTCCTGCCTGCTTGTCCTGCTCGTCTACCCTGCCTGCCTGCCTTTCCTGCTTGTCTACCCTGCCTGCCTGCCTAGCTAGGCTGTGTGGGGATAGAGCTGAGATCCACTCATAAACACATCCCTGTCTGCCCTCTTTCCCTCCACTCCACTACCCCCACCCCATCCCTCCACCTCCCTCACTCTCTCTGGGCCCGTGTGATTGTGTAATGCTATTACACGGCCCCCGACCTTGTGCTCTGCGTTAGTGATCTCGTCGACCCCGCACACAAACTCTCTCAGGAGGAACACAATGACAGAGCTACGCTGCCTGCAGAGAGACAGACAGCAGGGTGTGATTAGGCTGGCAGACAGACAGGCAGGGCTTTAAGCAGTGTCTAGGCTCTAGCCTCGGCTGGACCTTCTCTGACCCTGGGGTCAGAGGTGGTCTGTGTTTCCTCCAGGAAGAGGGGAATGGACGGGACCTCACACCCCACGCTAGTTACACACACCACTCTATCTTCAGCAGTACAGCTAACAGGGCCCTAGAGTGGTCAACACAGCAGCTAGCTAGTATACACACTCCATGCAGCTCTCTAGAAAGGCAGTCGAAAGCTGTCCAATCCCAATAGGGGGAAGTACAATTACAGCTATTTTGCTGCTGCTCAACAACAATAGCAGACATTACCAAAGTAGTGGAAAGTCCCCAGATTTGTCGCTGGATACGATTTTTTGTGTCTCTAAGTAAGGTGAAAGGTTACTACATGTAGCAACAGAGTGGCAACACTGATGAGGCCTCTGTTTCTCCTCTTGGGCCAGCAGGGCACGGGGGAGGGGCAGTGCTCTGAGGATGGGGCTAGGTGGAGGAAGTGATAAGCAGGTAATGAGGTGGTGAAGGTAGATGTTATTAGTGTTCAGGGATATCATCACACACTATTAGAACTGGATCACAGTTCATTAGACTGACGCTTGCTCTTCTGTCTGGGGCTCAGGAAGGGAGAGGGATGAAGGAGGGATCAAAAAGAGGGAAGGAAAGACTAACGAGGGGCAGAAGAGACTGAGTGTCAAAGCTCCTTATAAATGTTTCTATGAATCAAGCCAGCATTCAAGTCCAACAATGCAGATGGCAACAAATGACTACCATTCCTCATCAACCACATTAGCCCAGCAGAATAACTGAGCATTTGTCGACAGAGCGAGGGGAACGCTGATATGAATCCTATCAAACGCTGGCTGTAAACATGCAGTGATGAGGGAACTGAAGAGCCTTTCAGGAGAGGCTGTGAGGCAGACACCCTGGGAGGCCTGCGTATGCTGCCTGTGCGAGACAGGAGGCAGGAGAACCGTCTTGCCGGAACACACAGGAACATCAGTCCCACTGTCTCTCTGAGCACTCAGCTTCCGAGGAACGACACGTCTGTATTTCATCAAACCAGACTCTTCAACTTTTACATCTCCACGACGCCAGGCAGCTCGAGAACGTGACAGTTTGCAAATGAGAACATTTGTTTAGGGTGTTCTTTTTGTCTTTCTTTTTTTTCCAGAGAGATGAGAGGGCTATGGTTTTGCCTTCTCAAGCAATCTTGAGGTGTTAAGCGCTCGGGCTATTACGTAAACGCACTTGCGATACCCGTCTCATCTTCATGACTGTTACCAAGGTGTATCAGCACACAGCATCGGTAGTGTGGCGCTGTTTACACAGACTGGTATCAGAGAGCTGTCTTCACAGCAGGCCATGCTGAACGAGTCACTACCCACCACACTTGGACACGCCAGTTGTTCCTCTCTCTCCATCCTATCATTGTTTTATCTCATTTCTGGCAACTCTGAAAGCCCACAGTAATGAATTGGGAGATCAGAGTGATCTGGCTCATTCAAGTGCTTTGTAAATCTGATCAATATTGTCTGGCGTCGTGCCAACCACCCACTCTGACAGCCAGAACTAATCTATTTGTGGAATTTAAGTATCCTAACAATGTTTTCTCTCTGTTTTTCTCCTTTGTGCCTGAGGTCACAGAGAAGCCAGCATGTAACTGCTCTACCTCCCTGAACGTGCAGCCTGCACACTGCAACATCCCACCATCCTCAGGATAGCCATGCCCAGCTCTGGCTGCTGCTAATGCTAACTGTGCTAACACATGTTTGTGTCTCACCTACGCTACAGTATCCTATGCTGTGATTTGGTTGGCCATTGGGAAGTAAGGGTGATTTGTACACAGTACTTCAGGCTAGCACCAGGCTGTTTTCAAAGCATCAGATCAATAGGCCCGACAACACAACTGATAAGAATTTCTATGAATTTCAAATGTTTTCCCTGCAGTGCTTCCATTGGCTGGGAATGAAACAGGAATATTGATAGGCTGAGATCTAGGCTCCCTGAGCTGCCCCGTTGCATAATGTCCTGGACACATTTCAGCTGTGTTTAATTAAACCCCCCAAATAAAAAAAACGACTGCCAGGATGCTGTTTTACTCCTTCACCGCAGTTTAAAAAGCTGTATTTAATAAATGCATTTTGGGGAAACAAAGTGCTCCATTCTCACATGTCTAATCTCCCTGCGTCAGCAGAGGGACATGGGATGTGGAGAGGCGCTGGTGTCTGATGTGGTTCCCCAGTCCTAATGACACTGAGCTCCACATCAGGGCAGGCCGCTGCAGCATGAGCTCCAGGCACCAGGGTGGCTGACAGGCCTGCAGAGGGGCAGCGTGGGAGCTGCCCAGCCACCACCGCCACCGCCTTCCAACACTCCTACTGGATCGCGTTTCTCTGACACATTGTGTTTGCTCAAGCCGCGACAAACGACGATGGCGTCAACGGAATTTGAGGCTAAGTCCATGCAAACGTGTTGGATGTTACATTCTCTCCAAGATTCTTAGGTGATCAGAACCAGTAATCTATAGAGGGTTAATTAATCTAGCCTAACGTGATGGCACGTCCAATTACATCACCCTGTCAACATGCAGGAATCTGTTTCAGAACAATAACCTGTGCCCTGCTGATAATGAATAAGAGGATAAAGTGGTTTATTCTGGGAGACGTGGCTATGCTGGCCGATACATAATTCTGTCGTCAGCAGCGCACATTGTGCTTGCTGTCTCATGTGATCCAGTCTTCAGGGGGTTGGTATGGTACAAACACATACCGAATAGCCTACTGTAACTCCACAAGCTCAATTAGGACTGAATCCTTCTGCAGTAATGTGTGAGTATTTCGCTCTTCTTGATAGATAATGAAACACTTTCTCTGCAAGTCATTTGCAGACAAAAGGGAAGGCTAGGAGAAGGGAGCAAGAAGCAGGCCAACGGGAGAAGAGAGCGAGCAGTTTGAATGTGAGTAATGAGATCACTGCAGGGAGGGCAGTGTCATGGTAATGGAGAGAGTTTGGGAGAGACGGAGGGAGAGTAAGGGAGAGAGGGGGAGAGAAAGAGACAGCTGGCTGACCAGACCTCCACACACACACACACAGGACAGAGCTAGAGTAGGGAATATCCATGAGGACGGGGATGAGAGAGTGAGAGTGGACAGCCGTCCAAGCTGAGGGGGATGTGATGGAGGTTTGTGAGGAGAAGGGGAGCGGTGCTGCTGCGAGGGAGTAGGGGTGGGGGGTGGGGGAGGTGAGGTGACAGGGCAGTAGAGGTGGGGGGGGGTGGGGGGAGGTGAGGTGACAGGCAGTAGGGGTGGGGGGGTGGGGGAGGTGAGGTGACAGGGCAGTAGGGGTGGGGGGTGGGGGAGGTGAGGTGACAAGGGCTTTGAATGGAACAGCAGGGGCTCTCCATATTCTGTTCAACTTGGCCCTTTAACACTGGAGGGTGCAGGGAGGTTCCTGGCCAGAGCTGGGGGATGAAGGGCTTCTCCTCAGAGCCGGACAGGAAACAAAACGGAAGGAGAGAGGGGGGGAAAGCTGAGGAGGGTGTGGAGGGTGGGGAGGCTGGGGAGAGTGTGGAGGAGGGGAGAGTGTGGAGGCGGGGGAGAGTGTGGAGGCTAATGAGGGTGTGGAGGGTGGGGAGAGGGCGGCTGGGCAGGCTGTTGAGGGTGTGGAGGCTAGGGAGGCCGGGGAAAGTGTGGAGGCTAATGAGGGTGTGGAGGCTGGGAGGGTGGGGAGGCTGGGAGGGTGGGGAGGCTGGGAGGGTGGGAGGCTGCGAGGGTGGGGAGGCTGCGAGGGTGGGGAGGGCGGGGCTGGTGTTCAGCACTGAGCAGGTTAGGGTCAGGTAGGGGCCAGGACCTCCTATAGGCTTTCTTCAAACACATAACACACACACACACACACACAATAAACTAGTGGTTAGCCAGAAAGCAATTGACTCATACTGTATCACACACACAAACAAATAAAAACAGTGACTTCCAGCAATCACACCCCACTCAACCCTTCAGTACGTTCACACAGTGAACACAGTGCAAAGTGCTCCCTTTTCTAAAACACGACACTCTCTTTGTACTCCTGTGGCGTTTCTCCTGTAGTAGCTAAACAGCTTAGCAGATGTCCTCAGCGTGGCCGGCTCCTATAGCTAATAGTTCTGCGCCTGGTCTCGTGGCTTCCTCTGATGCCGTCTCTAGGGCTCTGAGGAGTCCAGCCTGTCTGAGGATCTGAGGCCCTCCTCTACAAAGCAGCTCCATCCCTCCATCCCTCCATCCGTCTGTCTGTCCGTCTGTCCCTTCATCCCAAACAGCTGTGGAGGGTAATGCTTATGGGCCATTCTCTAACAGCAGGGGGAAACTGTTTGCTGGTATCCTGAAAGCTGAGGTCAAAATAAGCCGCTCCATGATTCATCTGTGTTTCCTGGGTGTCATTTCAGGGCCTTCCATTATGACTCTTTTCACAGAGAAATGGGGTTTGGGTCGATGTGCTGGAGACTACAGCTGCCTCTTTCCACAAGCAATCCTAGATTCCAGTTATGGCCACGGGACAAATTGAATCTGAATTGCTTAGTATGACGAGTCTAGGAACATCGCTGCCAATCTCACTGTGAAACTGTTAGATATGTCGTTTCTGGAGAAATACTGACAGCTGTCACATATTATAAATGGTTCCCTTTGTCCTGTTCATTTTGTTGTCACTTTTTACATTAATAGTGTGATAAACAGTTTTAAACCTAATGAGATTGTGTCCTTTCATAAACACAGAAAGAAACAAACAAAAGCCAATGATTTCA
>NC_085021.1:12077749-12191548 GCF_963692335.1 Osmerus eperlanus
CACTGTTTCTCCTTCCCTCCCTCTCAGAGGAGCTGAACCGGTCCAACATGGACCCCAGTGACTCAGAGAAAACCATCCAGCGCTTGAATAAGGAGCTTCAAGAGGCCCAGGAGCTTGCCAACTCAGGGAAACTCAAATGCATGGAACTGCAAGGTAGAGCACAGGAAGCATCAGCCTTTTGTCTATGCTTTTCAAACTCTCAGTGCATTAATTCAAAACTATATAAAACATTCACACACACATAAAGACACACGCACACATCGCAGTGAGATTCTAGACTCTACTCCGTGTAACTTTCCTGGATCTTAAATTGTAGGTCTCCTTGCGGAGGAGAAAAGTGCAAACAAGCAGCAAGCTGATGAATCAGCAAAACAGACTAAACTTCTGCAAGGTATGTGCAAAGTTGCCTGTCCTCTACCTTCAGTTTGTTTAGGGGTGTGAGAGGATTGTGCTCAGGAATGCATGTGGGATGGTCTGTGGTCCTGTTGGCACGGGTTTTTAAATTCGGCCTGTATGTGCATGTAGGTGTTTTCCTGCTATTATCTTTTGGAATAGCGTATATATAGACTGTAATAGCCACGGAGAGAGTGAGAGCACCGTCATTATAACACAATAACATTGTACACTCCCCTGTCTGAGCAGGCCAGCTGGGGCAGGTCAACGAGGAGCTGGCGGCCGTGAGAGAACAGCGAGACAGCACCACCCAGGGCTCCCAGAATGAACTGCAGGCTGCTCGGGAGGAGGTGAAGTCACTGCGTCGGGCCCTGGAGGCAGCCTCCGCCGATCGGGAGCGAGAGGTCTCTGCCATCCAGGGTAACCTAGCAACAGCCACCAAAGAGGTGGAGAAATGGCGTCAGTCGGCCAGCAAGTACGAGCGCGAGATTGACAGCCTGCAGGGGGACCTACAGCTACAGAGCAAACAATGGCAGAAAGCTGCGGAGTCTCAAGGTACCGCACTACACAGGTCACATACTGTATACACACTGAATCCACAGAAGTCAATGGTCGGATTAGATGGATAAACGACACAGGTTCAGCCATGCGTGTCGGTTTACAGCGGGTGAGCTGGAGTCCATGCAAAGGGAGTGCATGAGCCTTCAGAGGGAGTGCTCGGCCCTGCGTTCGGAGAAACAGGAGCTGCTGAATAAGTCCCAGAAGGAGCGGGGCAGTCTGCAGAGTGAGTGTGCCTCCCTCAGGGCTGAGAAGGAGGAGCTGCTCCGGGTGCACCAGAAGGAGAAGGGGAGCGTCCAGAGTGAGTGTGCTGGTCTGCGCTCCGAGAGGGAGGCCATTTTGAAGAAGCAGCAGCAGCTCGAGAAGGACCTGGTCAGGTCAGTGGAGCCTCATCACATTCTGGAGTTCAAGTCTGTTAATCTTTGTCTCTTTCAGTGTTGCACGCACCGCGACTCTTACTCATTCACTCACATCTCACACATTCACACTCTCATTTACCCACGCAGCCATGCACATAGGCATTCCATAGCATTATAATGGCTATGCCAACAACATGGCCCTTAAAACACCTCAGCCCTGACATCTGTGTCTGACCTCTGTGACCTCTGTGACCTCTGTGTCTGTCTGTCTCTCTCTCTCTCTCTCTCTCTCTCTCTCTCTCTCTCTCTCTCTCTCTCTCTCTCTCTCTCTCTCTCTCTCTCTCTCTCTCTCTCTCTCTCTTTCTCTCTCTCTCTCTCTCTCTCGCTCTCTCTCTCTTTCTCTCTCTCTGCGTGTGTGTGTGTGCACCAGTTCCCGTGCCCAGAGTGCAGAGCTGAGCAGCAGCCTGAAGGCTCTGGAGAGGTCCCAGCAGGAGCTGGAGCAGAGGCTGGGGGCCCTGCAGGAGCAGCACCAGCAGGACAACAGCAAGCTGCAGACCCAGCTGGACCACGCCACCAGCCGCTCCAGAGACCTGCAGAGAGAGGTCGGCTTGCTACTCCCAGCTTCAGCCCTCCGCAGTGTTCAGAATCAGTGTAGCATTAGTCTCCTTTCTGTACGAAAGACCTGCAGAGTGATATCGGTTCAGGGAGTGGCTGGATTATACCATTGGGATTAATGAGAATAATCTAGGATTATCTACAAAACTGTCAATGTTACATTAATTAGATATCAAAATGAAGGGGATCAAAGTAGATTCCAGTGAGGGTTTTATAGTAATGTTTGCATGTGTTATGCGTGCTCTGTTTCATCAGTGTGCTGTGTTGTTTTTTGGGCAGTATGAGGAGACCCAGAGCGAGCTCTCAGATCTGAAGGAAAAGTACAAGAGGACTGAACAGGAAAAGCAGTCGATCACAGAGGAGCTTGATGAGTGTAAAGCAGATATGAAGGTGCTGCAGGATAAAGGATCAAGTGTAAGTTCTCTTCTGCCCCTAGGGAGAGGGAGGGGTATTGCTTGAACAGTGTGCCATCTGTTCATACAGTGTGGACATGATAGTTTGTATGTTTAACAATGTGTCAAATAATAGAAAATGCTGATATTTCTCTGTTCTTGGAGGTCTGAGAGTGAAGGGGATATGTTTTATATATGTAGCTCAAGCCAGTGATATACTTTAAAACATCCTTAGGCGCTTCTTCCATTAATTGTCAGCATGAACTCTGCTTGTGTGACAGATATGACAATGTCCCTAACATTAGGGTAAATACCTCATCAACAATGATACACAAACGTGGAAAAAGGACTCACCGTCGCATTCTTAGCACTCCTCACCCATCCCCCTCGACCCCCCCCCCCCCACACACACACACATTCAGTGGTGGAACTTGTACAATGCAGCCCCTGCTGTAGTTGAGGTATTTATAAATTGGTTTAAGCCTACTGTACCCTTACAGGATAACTGGCCTCCCTTAACTGTGGTCAGGTATTACAGTGCCCACCTGTAGAATGTCCCATGGTAGTTAATTATTGTGGTATCCCTTCCCTCCTGTAGACTTCCCTATTGCTGCCTGTCCAAGCCATACTCATCGGCCTTATCCTGGCTTTGCTGTATTGGTGCTTCGGCGCATTGTGGTAGAAAGGTACACCTAACTCTGATCTAGCTGGCCTACATATCCCATGCTCCAGCACACTGCATGTCTAAAGCAAACCTCTCCCACGACTGAGAACTACTGCTGCACCTGTGTACCCCCACGACTGATCTAACCTTTCTGATCATACAGAGCTACATGTGACATCCTGTCTGTCTGGATCACTGATATCTAACTGATTTCTCTCTTATTGAGCTTGGATTATTAGTTATTTTCTTTCTTTGCTGTCTAATCCGCATTGTTTACTGTGCATTGTTTACTGTGCATTGTTTACTGTGCTTTGTTTACTGTGCATTCCATGAGGTCCCATGGCCTCCGCAGTCACGGCTTTGATCAGGACTGTTATTCAGAAGATATCAACTGATACTGATCTCAGTGTTTTTGTGTCATTTTCTCTTTCAGAAGGGATGGATCATCTGGGTGCCTGCAGTGGCTGTGGTAGCAGCTTTGACTGCTGTTGTGCTTGCCAGGACCTGAGGGTGACACACACACACACACACACACACACACACACACACACACACACAAGTGTACATGTAGCATTGCACTAGTATTCAAAGTTGTCATGACTAAACCTAAAACTAATGGACTCCTGATTTGTTTAGTTCTTCAGATTTTTTTGGGTTACAATACATGTACACTGTTTTATTGCTAAGGTGAAAATGAAATGTTTGATTCTAAAAGGAATAAGAGATGTGAATGTCAAATAATTTGTGTGCAATTGAAGAAAAAGTTGGTACTGCCAACGTTTATAATTTCAGATGTTGAAAAAAGTGTATTTCCTTTACTGTTTTACAGTAGTGCTCTTGGCTTAATTGATTTAAATGAATGTAATGATACTGTGCTCTCCTCAGTCCTTCACTAATGTTAATAAATAATACTGCAGAAGGCCCTGCTGCCCTGGAGGTCCCGCTGCCCTAAACACCATCTGTCTGTGTTCTCTCTCACTGGGAAAATGAATTACATTTCAATGAATTACATTGCTTATGAACAAGTACTGGAAATATGATCTTGAGATGGTTATATATCAATGCAGTTGTTGTTAAAGGATAACCACCAGTTTGGTCATGAGATTGTGATCAACGAAGTTGATCCATGAAGTTAACTGTTTACTATTCATGTTAACTTTTAAGTAATTATTTCTGTTACTTCTTGGTTATATCAATGGTGTTCTGTACTGTACACTCTCCTCCACCCACATTGCAAACAAGGGGTTATCTATGAGATTTCTTTGTAAAGTAGGCTTATGCTTTATGTAATTAACACAGAATTTTCCAATATGTAAATAATATTGCCAATATTGTATTTTGTATAGAGACAGAAAGTTATAGTTTATTGAGTTAAAAAATTCTTATTCCTTTAAGGTGTGCTGTAAGTGTGACCTCAAATAAAGATATCTTAAATCTGATTATATTTATGACCAATATGAAGTTATTAATTGCAGGCATGTTTTCTGAGGTCATTCTGCATGACGATAATGAAGATCATACTTGGTTCTATTCTAGAATCATTGTCTGTCTGAGTGCACTTAGTCAGGATAGCCAGACACAGCAACTTTAGGATTCTTGTACGGTTATTATCTACTATCTCATAGTTACAGTTATATTTAGTAGTACATACAGTATATGGGACTACCATCCTTGTCATTATTAATCCTGATACCATACTGTAGCTACAGTGTGCCATCCATTATGCTGTGGTTGTTTATCTAATAAAATATCAGTTAGTGAAGTTACTATGAAGTCAATACTGTTTCTCAGTATTTGTGGATATGTTACTTTTGGAGTTTTAGTTTTTGGGGGACTTAAACAAAGTTCCTAAAACTGACATGTTTTAGTGTATTTATTGTATATTCAACAACAGACACACACACACACACACGATACCTTCATGCAGTCCATGCGAATGACTCATTCTACTCAGGAAACATAAGGACACATTGCATCAAAAGAGTCTGTGTAATAGTAGTGTATTATTGTGGCATGCATTATGAATAACGTCAGCGCAGGCAGGGGGTATTAGGATGAAGTCAGGGGTGGAAGTTAGTCATTCAGCCCCCATGTGGGGATCAACTTTCTCTACCTCTGAGGCTCTGGGATAGTCTTACTGACCTCCATCTTAGAAGGCTGCAAGAATGCATCCATCCGGAGGTCATAAAGAACGAGTTTCTATTATAGTATTTTTCTCGTCAATAAAAAGATTCCATATGATGATGAGGGCACTGGGTAGATATGTCTGCTGGAATGTTTCCCCCTGCGTGTGTGTACTCCTCTAGTATAATTGGTTCTGGCCGTGTTTTGTTAAGATAACAGGGAAGGGGAGTATTTTGTCCCTTCCCTCTAGCGAAAACATATGAACTCTGTGAGGTTATGGCTTCTCAAATTCCCCACCTCACCCTCCTTTATAAGCCCCACCACACTACGGGGGATCTGCAGAGAACATTCTAGTGGAGCAAGGGGAAAGACGCTGGAGCAGGATGTCTTCCACACAGACTGTGGAGGGCTCCCCTGCTGAACACAGCGTGTCTTCAGCGGAGAGCAACCTTGCAGACGACGCTCCCTGGAAGAAGATCCAGAAGAACACCTTTACTCGCTGGTGCAACGAGCACTTGCGTTGCGTGGACCGGGAGATCGAGGACCTCCAGTTTGACCTGAACGATGGACTGACCCTCATTGCCCTGCTGGAGGTGCTGAGCCACAAGAAGATGTTCAGGAGGTACCACACACGGCCCACCTTTAGACAGATGAGGCTGGACAACGTTTCTGTGGCTCTGGAGTTCCTGGAGCAGGAGAACATCAAGCTGGTGTCAATAGGTAGGTGAGGGGCTTAGTGGTGAGGCTTGTTGTTGTCATTGGAAATTAACAGCACATAGACAAAAGAAACACAGACATACTCAGTGTTAAGTTAAAGAAAAAGACTCCATGAATATTGTACTATACATTAAAGATTTTGATGGTTCTTTTATTTCTTTATTTTAAAACGGGGGGGGGGGGGGGGGGTAAAGTGAAAGGAACTTACAGCCTGACACAGCGTTGCATTATTAATGCTCTTGTGATTGCAGTTTGAGTATGCAACAGTGGCTGAACATAATGCTAACACACACTATACATACTGCTGGTCCCCACAGACAGCAAGGCCATAGTAGATGGGAACATGAAGCTGATCCTGGGCTTGGTGTGGACACTGATCCTCCACTACTCCATCTCCTCTCCGCTGCTCGGGGACGGGGGGCAGGACAAGGCCAGGAAGCAGACCCCAGAGCTCCGGCTGCTGGGCTGGATCCAGGACAAGGTGCCTGAGCTGCCCATCACCAACTTCAGCCAGGACTGGATGAACGGCAAGGCTCTGGGAGCCCTGGTGGATGGACTGGCCCCAGGTGGGAATTCTGACCTTCATAGTCTAGTTGGTTCCCTCCTGTTTCTGACTTTACCTGACTAAAAAGTCCTTGACCCCTACTCCACTAGGTCTGTGCCCTGATTGGGAGAGCTGGGACGAGGTGCAGCGAGTGGACAACGCCAGAGAGGCTATGCAGCAGGCTGATGAATGGCTAGGGGTGCCACAGGTGACAGTTAGGGATACTAACATTCTATTGGTTTAGCTGTATCGAGTTGGCCTGAAACTTGACATTCTAAATAGACTGTTCCTTGAAGGAAATATGGTGTGAATTATGAAATCCCCCCCCCCCCACACACACACACACACACTAGTAATATGCTGAAATGTCCAGAGGGAAGTAAATCATGTGCTCAGCACAGCTCCAGTCAGCCATATCCAGTTCTGTTTCTCCACCTCCCTATCCTGTTTTGTAATAGCTGGCGATGACATCTTTGGCTTTTGTTTCTTGGAAAAGCCACTGGGGAACAATGCTCGCCATCCACCTCATCATCAGTCTTTTTTTCTTGTGTTTACCACAAGCCAGTCCTCCAGTGCTCCTTTTCAATAAATGGTGTCAGAACTCTGCTCTCACACACACACACACAGCGGGTTGATGGATGACATCATGTCACATAGCAGAGTTAGATCACTGGGGTTGTTCAGACTGCCATGGTAACATCACCTCAACCCTACTGGTTGGAGGTAGGGCCCCCTCACTAACAGTCTAGCTAAGTTCAGCCACACCCTCAAAGAGAACAAGTAGGAGCTTAACATCTGTTTCACAATTGTGAGATTGCATCATAGGTATAATTCCTATGTGAGCAGGTCATCGCCCCAGAGGAGATCATTGACCCCAGGGTGGATGAGCAGTCCATCATGACCTACCTGTCAATGTTTCCCAAAGCCCAGCTGAAACCGGGGGCCCCCCTGAAACCCAAATCAGGTGTGTCCCTGTTTTGACCCCTTTAAAATGTGATCCTTTCTGGATACAAACATGCTCATTAGCATCAGTTCATGTGATTACACCCATCTGTTTTTAAGTAAGATCAGGTAATGTAGGATGTTTGGATTAGCGTTGAGTTGGTCGTCCTTGTACAGTACAAACCTACTTTTTCATCAGGAGATATCCAGTCTTCTCATTTGACCTCGTAGTTTCTTTGCCATACTGTGTGTTTCAGTGTCCAAGCCGAAGGCCTGCAGAGCGAGTGGCCGGGGGCTGCAGCCTAGAGGCCTGAGGGTGGGCCAGACTGCAGACTTCAAGGTGGACACCAGCAGAGCTGGGCCTGGAGACCTGGAGGTGCATGTCACAGGACCTGGTGAGTCTCGTCCTCCTCCTTCATCTGTTTGACATCAGCAGCAGCTTTCTAGTTCTGCTGCAATGCCTGTTTGTTTGTTGTTGTTGCCTTGCTCTCACGGTAGACGTGTTCATTCTTTCACACTTGGCAGATGGCTCAGAGGTACCTGTTCAGCTGGAAGATGCCACGGATGACATGTATGCTCTTCATTACCACCCTACCGCTCACGGCCACCATACCATAGACATCACATGGGCTGGGGAGCACATTCTGAAGAGGTGAACACTGACACAACTCTAAACATGATCTAAACATTGGGGGCGATTCAATATGTTCTTTATACATAATCCATAAATGTTTTTACATTTGTGTTCATGAATGTAGCCTATCCAACTTAATGTGTTGTGGTGTGTTGACAGCCCGTTTAAGGTTGGGGTGTGGCCAAGGGCTGGCCCCCAGGTGGTGCGTGCGTGGGGGCCCGGTCTGCAGGGGGGTGTGGTGGGAATGTCAGCTGACTTTGTGGTGGAATCTATCTGTGCTGAGGCAGGAATGTTGGGTATGTGCGTTTGGATGAACCAGTTTATAATCTTAATGGGTGCATTGGGAACACAATAGTATGGTTCAGGATGACTATCCTGTGGTCTGCAGGTTTTGCCATCGAGGGTCCTTCTCAGGCCAGGATGGAGTGTGATGACCAGGAAGACGGTTCGTGTGATGTGAGGTTCTGGCCCACAGAGCCGGGTGACTACGCTGTGCATGTCACGTGTGATGAGGAGGAGATCCAGGACAGTCCCTTCATGTCCCACATTAGCCCAAACAGAAAGAAGTCCTACCCACACAAGGCATGTGGTCAAGCAGTTCTGTACTAGTTTAATTGAGGCCATCTGTGGTAGTTTCACAGATGTAGTTTCACAACCATTATTTGTATTTGGTATTCATCACATAACAGTGCCTTGTGCCTATTTATTCTTTCTGTTTTGTCATGTTTTAGGTGAAAGTCTTTGGACCAGGAGTCAGTCAAACTGGCTTTGTACTGAAGTGTGCCATAGAGTTCACAGTGGATACCAGGTTTGCTGGAGATGGATCTTTGGGCCTTTATGCACAGGTTAGTTATTAAGTTTGTTGATTACTGTTTTATTTTCTATACTGGATATCAGGGCTTCGATAAAGAGGAATGAAACACGTTTTTACATATATGCGGTATCCTTCCATTTCTGGTGAACAGAACTTTGATGGAGAGCCTGTCAGTGTGGAAGTGGTCCATAAAGAGAATGGCGTGTACACCTGTTCATACACAGCAATGACAGAGGGTAAACACACCATCTCTGTGTCCTGGGGAGGAGTTAGTGTTCTTGGCAGTCCCTTCAGAGTGAGTGCTCTGAGATGGCTTCTGGCTCTGGACAGAATTGCCACACTGTAATTTTAAACAAAATGTTTAGTACTTACAAAACAATATAGTAAATGTATTATTGTTAAGTATAAATAACATGTTTTGATAAATGTGGCAGTGAGGTCCTGAAGACACAACACAGATTGTTACAGTATATATTTTTTATTCCAGGTGATGCCTGCCAGGGTTAGAATTGAACCTTCGTTCAACACTTCCACAAAAAGGTCTAAAAGGTCAGGGATACTTGGTGAGCAGAATTTCCTTACTTGACTAAAAGGTTAAATGTTTAATGACTTGTAATGTGAGTTAGAATGAAGCCTTGGTCTTATTATACATATTGTACTGTAGGAGATGGGAATGACCAAAACCTTGCAGAAAGCATTGATTCTATGGACAAGCTTGACCTGAATGTAACCAGTCCAACGAAGTTGCCATCTGATGCAAGCAAGGTAAATTGCTAAACACATCCTATAGACACACACACGTACAAACAACCACACTCACACACACACACAAATGTCCCCTCTCCTCAGGTCAAGGCTTATGGGCCAGGATTAAAGGGGGGGGTGATTGGCAGCCTGGCAGAATTGACCATTGACACCAGCAGCTGTGGCAGCGGACAGCTCTGTGTGACAGTGGATGGACCCTGCCCAACCAAAATGAAATGTTTGGATAACGAGGATGGCACCTGCACTGTGACCTACCTGCCAACAGAACGTGGAAAACATCTGATCAACATCCTCTTCCAAGGAATACACATCCCAGGCTCCCCATTTCAGGCTGATGTCCACATGCCTTTCGACCACTCAAAGGTGGTGGTGTCTGGGCCAGGTCTGACCAAGGCCAAAGTTGGCGAGCCATGTGTTGTGAACATAGACTGTGCCCTCGCTGGGGTTGGAGAGCTCTCTGCAGAGGCTGTATCTGAGTCTGGCCACAGGGCCAAAACCAAGGTGAGAGAAAACCTGGATGGCACCTACACAGTGGTCTACGTGCCCCTCACAGCAGGTGTTTACACGCTGAGGCTGAAGTACGGAGGGAAGGTGCTGGCCAACTTCCCCTCTGAGGTGGTGGTGGATCCAGCTGTGTACACTAGCCAGGTGAAGGTCTGTGGGAGAAAGGCAGAGGGGGAAGGTGAATTGGATTTTATATCGACTAATATTAAATAATGTCATAATTCTCATTATTCATTATGAAGAATCAACAGTGCTTTAATCAATATTACCTATGTGATGTGCTGTAAATGATGTATCTCCAGACCAGAATGACCTTGAAGAAGAAAGTAAACCAGCCAAATTCTTTGCCAGTGGCATGGGACTTGTACAGGGTGTAACAGGGCAGAACAACAGCTTCAGTGTCAGAAGCAGGTGAGAGGAGGTGTCGGGTGTGCAACAAATCAAGTTACCTTGTAGTCTTACTCGCTAACCCATGAGACTCCTGTGTTTACAAACACTCATCTGATTTGTAGGAGAAATGGAGCTGGAGGGCTACACATCAGTGTCGAGGGACCATCAGATTCCATGGTCTCTTGCATAGAAAAACAAGATGGCCGCTATGACATACAATACGTCCCTAGTATGCCAGGAGTCTATGACATTAACATCACTTCTGGAGGAAAACACATTCTAGGCAAGCTTTCAACGCTTACACAATACGTTGGCCTCAAAAAATATATGTTCTCATATTTTAAATGTCATAATGTACATTCATAACATTCAATTAAGATGCACTTGTTCAAGCAGGAAGCCCTTTCAGAGTACCAGTGAAAGATGCCTTAGATATTAAGGATGTGAAAGTCTCTGGGTCAGGTGTGGAGATGGAAATGTGTCCCCAAAGTCCTCAGACCTTCACTATTGACTGCAGCAAGAGTGGAGAGGCCCCAGAGTATGTGGCTGTTATGACACCTAGTGGTGAGTGGGGTTTTGTGCATTCACAGGTAAAATAAGGTTGAATGAACAGACTCAATGCATAATCATTTATTTATTGATGTAGGTCAAATGGAACTTGTGGAGGTGACAAACAATGGAGATGGAACATGTTCAGTAGCCTACTCTCCTTCCATGGAGGGAGCTCACTCTCTGCTGGTCAAATATGCTGATGAAGATGAGTGTCATTTGTAAGTGAGTCTGAGGCAACAAAACTAAACATGAGTTGTTATACAACAAATCTGCAGGGTTTTTTCCTGGCATTTCTTTCTTGTTTTACAGTCCAGTTCCATTCCAAGTGCTTCCCACCAAGGAGACCAACAAGTTAAAGGTCTCTGGTCCAGGTTTGGAATCAGGACTTTGTGCCAAAGTTCCTCAGACCTTCACTATTGACAGCAGCAGTAGTGGAGAGGCTCCAGAGTCTGTGGCTGTAATGACACCAAGTGGTAATCAAGTTATTTCAATACATACTGTGTGTACAGCAAAGTGTTTGATTGGTCTCTAGAGGATATCTTAAAACTAAACATGCATGACAGGTTCCTTCATGTATTTCCATACCAACAGGAAAGATGGAGCATGTGGAGGTGACAGATAATGGAGATGGAACATACTCAGTAGCCTACTCTCCTTCCATGGAGGGAGCTCACTCTCTGCTGGTCAAATACTCTGATGAAGATGACTTCTGCAGGTTAGACTTGAAAAGAAATGTCAAATAAAGAAATTTGGTTTAATTCAGATCTCCCTCACTTCAAAACTTAGGTCACAGTTAGGCTTTTCCCTGTATCTACATTGACAGGAAGACTGATCTGTGCTTTCTATTGTAGTCTCTCTGACTTCCAAGTGCTTCCCACCAATGATTCCAAGAAGTTAAAGGTCTCTGGTCCAGGTTTGGAATCAGGACTTTGTGTCAAAGTTCCCCAGACCTTCACTATTGACAGCAGCAGTAGTGGAGATTCTCCAGAGTCTGTGGCTGTAATGACACCAAGTGGTGAGTGTCTGAAACATCAAATACATTCTCATTTATAGTTTGTAAGCGTGTATTATAACAATGCACATCCTTAAAGATGGGTATTTTATGCCAAGAGGTAACGTTATGACATGTTTTACAATTTATATTACTATAGATTTGTCCAGTGATTACTTTTTCCTTGTTTGATATATGCAGGAAAGATTGCGCATGTGGAGGTGACAGATAATGGAGATGGAACATACTCAGTGGCCTACTCTCCTTCCATGGAGGGAGCTCACTCTCTGCTGGTCAAATACTCTGATGAAGAAGAGTTCTGCAGGCAAGGACAAATCTGGTGACATCTTTCACCATACTTTCATTTTGACCATACATTGTAACCAGTTTATATCAAAAATCACTTTTGACGTAAACATGTATTGTAGTCCCTTCCAGTTCCAAGTCCTGCCAAGTGACCCCAGCAGGAAGTTGAGCGTCTCTGTACCAGGGTTGGAGTCAGGAGTCTGTGCTCAGATACCTCAGACCTTCACCATTGACAGCAAGAATGGAGAAGTCCCAGAGTCTGTGGCTGTTAGGACACCAAGTGGTAAGGATGTAATGTTTCAATACAATACCTTAATAAAACAAGAATGTGTCCTTAGTAAAGATATGTTTTTTTCTCTACTGGTATAAAGATCGTTTTTCCTTCAATGTACAAACAGGTAAATTGGAGCGAGTGGAGGTGACAGATAATGGAGATGGAACATACTCAGTAGCCTACTCTCCTGCCATTGAAGGGGCTCACTCTGTCATGGTTAAATATGCTGATGAAGATGACTTCTGCAAGTAAGACTTTAGGTCTATTTCTGTGTCTTATTGATCAAGTAATCATTTGGTAGCCTTACATTAACCTTCAACCTATGTGAATAATGAATAATTATTATACTCTTCATTTCAGTGTCTCTGACTTCCAAGTGCTTCCTACCAATGATTCCAAGAAGTTAAAGGTCTCTGGTCCAGGTTTGGAATCAGGACTTTGTGCCAAAGTTCCTCAGACCTTCACTATTGACAGCAGCAGTAGTGGAGAGGCTCCAGAGTCTGTGGCTGTAATGACACCAAGTGGTAAGAAATAGGTTTTATGTTGCTGTTTTCTAAAATGTGTGTCCAAATTGAGAAATTTGCAACTGCAATCTACATTCATAAGTTGCTTTCACTCATCTTCTTCATTATCTAGGAAGGTTAGAGCATGTGGAGGTGACAGATAATGGAGATGGAACATACTCAGTAGCCTACTCTCCTTCCATGGAGGGAGATCACTCTCTGCTGGTTAAATATGCTGATGAAGATGAGTTCTGCAGGTAAATCCAATTATTACAATTAATATTGTTTTGAGGATCCTCTTTCTTTCTGATGTATAAATAAATTATTCAATTCTATTGCAGTCCTTTCCAGTTTCAAGTGCTGCCAAAGGGTCCCAGTAGGAAGTTGAGCATTTTGCTTCCAGGGTTGGAGTCAGGAGTCTGTGCTCAAATACCTCAGACCTTCACCATTGACAGCAAGAATGGAGAAGTCCCAGAGTCTGTGGCTGTTAGGACACCAAGTGGTAATGAAGTTATTTCACTACATACTGTATGTACAGAAAAGTATTTAATTGGTCTCTGGAAGGCATCTTAAAAATAAAAATACATGACAGGTTCCTTCATGTATTTCCATACAAACAGGAAAGATGGAGCATGTGGAGGTGACAGATAATGGAGATGGAACATACTCAGTAGCCTACTCTCCTTCCATGGAGGGAGATCACTCTCTGCTGGTCAAATACTCTGATGAAGATGACTTCTGCAGGTTAGACTTGAAAGGAAATATAAAATAAAGAAATGTGGGTTGATTCAGATCTCCCTCATTTCAAACTTAGGTCACAGTTAGTCTTACCCTGTATCTACATTGACAGGAAGACTGATCTGTGCTTTCTATTGTAGTCTCTCTGACTTCCAAGTGCTTCCCACCAATGATTCCAAGAAGTTAAAGGTCTCTGGTCCAGGTTTGGAATCAAGACTTTGTGTCAAAGTTCCCCAGACCTTCACTATTGACAGCAGCAGTAGTGGAGATTCTCCAGAGTCTGTGGCTGTAATGACACCAAGTGGTGAGTGTCTGGTACTCATTTACTGTCTGTGGTAACAAGAAGTGTTGTTTAAAAACTGTATACATAGTTATTGGCTATGTTTTTTTCTCATTTGATATATTCAGGAAAGATGGAACTTGTGGAGGTGACAGATAATGGAGATGGAACATACTCAGTAGCCTACTCTCCTTCCATGGAGGGAGATCACTCTCTGCTGGTCAAATACTCTGATGAAGATGAGTTCTGCAGGTGAGTCCCATGGTTGAATTTTAAGTTGACAATCATTTAGTACAATGATTTACTCTTAACTTGAATATTTATATATTTATTGTAGTCCCTTCCAGTTCCAAGTCCTGCCAAGTGACCCAAGCAGGAAGTTGAGCGTCTCTGTACCAGGGTTGGAGTCAGGAGTCTGTGCTCAGATACCTCAGACCTTCACCATTGACAGCAAGAATGGAGAAGTCCCAGAGTCTGTGGCTGTTAGGACACCAAGTGGTAAAAATGTGACCAATATGAAATAATGAACAATGAAACAAACAACAGGAAGTGATTGAATGGCTTCTTTTGAAGTTGTCAAGTAGCTTGTCCTTTTCCACAAATCTGTTACATGTGGTCCCAGGGGAAATGGAACGAGTGGAGGTGACAGATAATGGAGATGGAACATACTCAGTAGCCTACTCTCCTTCCATGGAGGGAGCTCACTCTCTGCTGGTCAAATACTCTGATGAAGATGAGTTCTGCAGGTAAATAATGTACTGGCATTGAAAAGTAACATTCTATACTATAGTATACTTTTATACTGTATGAATGTACTATAGTGTCACGTGACAAAAATGTCCCCTTTTTTCTGACAGTCCCTATAACTTCCATGTTATGCCTGCTGATGATGCCATCAGTTCAAAACACTCTGGTGATACTGAATCAGAGTCAAGGGTCTCTGCCAAAGTCCCTCAGAACTTTACCATAGGCTGCAGCAAGACAGGAGATGCCCCAGAATCTGTGGCTATGATGATGCCCAATGGTAAGGGCTGGGAAAATACATACTGAAAATAAAATACAGATATCCAATGAATATTATTAAACATACATAACCTGAAACAATGGGATTTACAGGGAAAATAGAACATGTTGAGGTGACAGATAATGGAGATGGAACATACTCAGTAGCCTACTCTCCTTCCATGGAGGGAGCTCACTCTCTGCTGGTCAAATATGCTGATGAGGAGGAGTTCTGCAGGTAAAATGGAACGCTGAAGAATGACCATTTCAAAATATCATGCTCTCGTTTTCATGGTCTATCCTTCACCAGTCCCTTTCAGTGCCACGTGCTTTCCTGTCACGATGCCAGTAAAGTCCAGGCCAGTGGACCAGGTTTGAAATCGGGTCTACCTGCCAGCCTTCCAGCTAAATTTGTTGTTGACACAACTGAAGCAGGAAAGGCTGAATTAACAGTGAGGATAATTGTAAGTTCGGAGATATTTAGAATTTATGTATATATTCAAACATATTGTGTTTGCTTTTAACCTCTTAAGAGATCTAAAAAACAAACTGGTCAGACATTTCATGAAAATTCACCTAATCATTGATGAGAACTTTGGTTCTGCTGCGTGCGTCACTGTTTATTATTTTCAGGATCCTGATGGCAGAGAGCGAAGAAACATTATCAGTAGTAGCCGTGATGGCACCTATGAGGTCTCCTACATTCCAGACAAAGCTGGTGGCTACCAGGTTGTCATTAGATATGGTGGTGATGAGATCCCCTCCTCACCCTATCATGTCTGGGTCATCGCAACAGGGGACGCTGACAAGTGCATTGTCACAGGTCTGAAGTGCTGATGCTTATGGGCACTTCCCTTGCAATTGTATACTTTTCATTTCCTGAAACCCCCTGAACCATCATACTCAGATGGAAAGCAACTCAACTTTGGCCTTCTCATCCTCCAGGTCCTGGGCTGGGCACTGTCATCAGTGCTGGGGAAGAGATTGGCTTTGTGGTGAACACACAGTCTGCTGGGATGGGCAAGGTCTCATGTTTTGTGTTGACTCCTGATGGAACGGAGGTGGAGGCAGATGTTATCGAAAAACAGGATGGGACCTTCGAGATCTGCTACAGTGCCAGCCAGCCGGGGAACTACATCCTCTCAACAGGCTTCGGAGGGGAGTGTCTGTTCACCCGACCCTTTGAAGTCATGGTGAGAGACTGAAACTGGTCTAACCCTTTGTTTAAAATAGCAAAGTAGAGTAAGTCATGGATAATGTGAAATATTTATTCTTTGTATTTATGCAGTTTTGGTTCTGTATCTGTCATGAAACAAATAGTTCTGTGTGTTTTTATGATCTTTTTCGTGTTTGACCAGGCACCTGACAATGAATTGAACCATGGACAAGTTCCCAAGGACAGCCTCCAGCTTACGGTATGAACAAACTCAACTTCCTCCCTGATCCCTGATCTCCCTGACCCACTTTAGAAAGTATATCCTTTGTATGTACTGCACCTCATCCTCAATCTTTTAGTTTCAGGACCACTCAGTCTCTCCTTACCCCTTCTCTGCAGATGATGCACGGCTCCTACATTCCCCTCAGGAGAGGAAACCCAACTGGACTGATGCCGTTTGACATTGTCATGGCCTTTGGTTTCCCTGAGAGCGAGATTACAGGTGACACCTTTCACACCCAGGTTCAACTTTAGACTTACATAATTCTTTTTGCTTTAGCTTGGTGATGCATTTGTATTGTTGTATTCTAACTCTTCAGGAGAAGTGTGTATGCCGTCAGGGAGTAGGGCCCAAGCTGAGGTGGTTGATAATGGAGATGGAACAGTGTCTCTTATGTATGATCCTACTGAGGAGGGCCTGCATCAAATGCACATCACAGTAAATGGCAGCACTATCCTCGGTAAGACTGTAAGGCATTCATAGTACAATGTACCGTGTATGTTTACTTACAATCTAGTTTCTGTTACCTTGTCAGACTTTTCTGGAGGGTGAGGTGTCAGGCTGAATCATAAGTGTTGAAAAATAGTATTGTAACCAAGCTTTTGTTACACAAAACCTGTATTTCAGAGAGTCCTCTCCAGTTTTATGTGAACAATGCCAGCAGTAGTGACCTGATGGCACATGGGCCTGGCCTCATCTATGGCACCTCCAATGAGCTTGCAGCCTTTACTATCTTCAACAAAGACTTAGCCCTTGGTAAGTGCTGCAACAGAGAAAAGATGAGGACAAAAGAGGACACAATAACACTGTAGACCTATAAACAAGGACCAGATGGATCTTTCATTTAAACTTCCCAGGTGAACTGGACATTGCCCTGGAGGGTCCATCTAAGGCTGAGATCCGCTGCCTAAACAACAGAGATGGTACCTGCACTGTCACCTACCTTCCCACAGCAGCTGGAGACTACAGCATCCTGGTACGCCACAATGACAATCACATTCCAGGAAGTCCTTTCAAGGCCAGGATCACTGGTAAGCACTGTGTATGCTGGCTGCCAGATTGGAGGATTCTTCACTGATAATCATTCATTAATCCTGACTGATTTTGATCACTGATAACTGGACTTTAATTTGAAAGAGATTCACAGTAGATAACAGTTGAAGATTGTCCTCTCCCCTGTTTGCCCAGCTACAGGCCCCAGTGCAGCGACTGGTAGTGGTGAGAGTGCTTGCAAGTCCCAGGTGAGACTGGGAACACTGGCTGACTTTACCCTGGACATCTCAGAGGAGGACATTAGCCTGCTCACAGCCAGTATCCTGAACCCCTCAGGCCTGGCCGTGTCCTGCCTGCTTAAGAGGCAGCCTGACAGCCACATTGGTGAGAGACAAGGAGCTGACAATGATATATTGGATCGGTTGACAGAGAGGGTGACAGCTGGATTGATGTTAAGGATGGATGCCATTCTGGTTTGTCGCGCAGGTATCTCCTTCATTCCCAAAGAAGTTGGAGAACACCTGGTCAGTGTCATGAAGGATGGTCAGCATGTGGCCAACAGTCCAATTCCTCTCATCATCACTCCACTGGAGATTGGAGACGCCAGTCGGGTTAAGGTGTTTGGTCCAGGGCTAGACAAGGGGCGCACCTGTGAGATGTCGGACTTTGTAGTTGATACACGAGAAGCAGGCAAGTCAGGAATTATCTCTGAGAATGAGTAGCTAATAGCAATGGACTTTTCTGCTGTAAGCAAGAACTTGACATGTTTTTATTGTCAGGATATGGAGGTTTGACATTGGCTGTCGAAGGACCCAGTAATGTGACGATCCAAACCGAGGAGCTGGAGGATGGAACCTGTGGGGTCTCCTTCCAGCCCACAGAGCCTGGAGCCTACACAGTCTCAGTCAAATTTGCAGATGAACATGTCCCAGGTAACCCTTTCAAACTCTCCCATGGCTCACACGCAGCCCCACGTTCAATTGTGTTAGTTAAACCTGGACTGTGTTTTTTGCAAGGGAGTCCTTTCAGATCAGAGGTTACTGAGAGTGGTCATGTGAGAGAGAGCATCACCCACTACCAAGGAGCAGCCACTATTACCACTGTGGGGAACACTTGCGGGATTAACCTCAAAATACCAGGTAACATCTTAACAAACATCTACCTCATGGACCTCTGGCTACTGTCTACATCTCCTTCTACTGCAAAGCATGACTGCTCACAAAGATGTCTACCGTACTGTAGCATTGTGTACTGATTGACTCCAACCTGATACTGACTGTTCCCTCCCTTACCTTCCTGTAGGTCTTGATCCCCAGCAAATGTCTGCCCAGGTGTCCAGTCCCTCTGGGGCCTTAGAGGAAGCTACATTGAGCACCACAGGAAATGACATCTACACTGTGTGCTTTGTGCCCAGTGAAACTGGTGTCCATGCTGTTGATGTGATGTACAGAAGCCAGCCAATCCCTGGAAGCCCATTCCAGTATACTGTGGGTCGTATAGAGGAAGGAGGACCAGAAAAGGTGAAGGCCTGGGGACTGGGACTGCAGAGTGCCAAAGCAAGCGTCCCAGGTAGAGTAGAAATATAAGTTGACTATGTCACTGTCTGTATCTTTACCTCTGACTAGTACATAATGATAATAATTCACTTTGATGAATGTTATTAAGAAAGAACAGGTGACCAACAAAACAAGCAACATACTGAAATCAGCATTATGATGTCATGTCTCAGTTGATTTCAGTATCTGGGCTCGCGAAGCGGGTGCTGGGAATCTGTCAGTGGCGGTGGAGGGTCCTAGCAGGGCAGAGCTGGTCCTTGAGGACAGAGGGGATGGCTCCTGTGGTATCTCCTACATCGCTCCAGAACCAGGTCCAGATACACAGGACTCCTCTCCACGTTTCCTAGAGCCCAACTATTATTATGACTGCTACAACAGTATATCTGTATGTATTTTATATCAAATAAATAACTACATTGTCATCTAAAGTAGATCATCTTTCTGGTGACTAGGTGACTACGAGGTGTCTGTCAAGTTCAACAATGAGCACATTCAAGACAGTCCTTACTTGGTGCCAGTTTATGTTCCTGTGGATAAAGCATTGGGACAGAGAGACACAGGTAGGCCTCTGCTCTGTCATGACTCAGAGTTAAGGTCACAAACCAGTTTCAGACCCAGGATAACAGTCATAATGACGGGACTAAATGTGAAATAATTGTGACCAAATTGTGATCATTCATCACAGGCCTACAGATGACATTACCCAGTGGGTGTGGAGCCTCTTCTATCTGGTCCTCCTTCATGTCTGATGCCTCCAAGGTGGCTAGCAGTGGCCCAGGCCTAAGGAAGGCTTTTGTAGGGGGGAGAAACGCTTTCTCTGTTGACTGCAGTAAAGCTGGTGAGCATACAGGAAAGGAGCTTTGGCATGAAGGTTCCATGATTTCTATTTTATATAATTATGTGAATCAGATTGGTGGTTACATTTGATTTGAGAATGTTTGTTGTATTTGCCTTTATTATTGTGAAGCAAGTACAAACATGCTTTTATTTTGTCCTATAGGTACAAACCTTCTCCTTGTAGGTATGCATGGTCCTACCATTCCCTGTGAGGAGGTGTCAATCAAACACCTCGGCAACAATCACTATGAAGTCAGCTACATGGTCAAAGAGAAAGGCAGCTATGTTTTGGCAGTGAAGTGGGGAGAGCAGCATATTCCTGGATCTCCTTTTCTTGTAGTTGTTCCATAAAGTTTACTGTATGTAGACTGTTGTTTTGGAATGGTGGTACAGGAATGATACAGGAATTATGTATACATGTGAAATTTCTTGGATGTATAGTAACTATTCTTTCTGACTTTTCCTGCTGTTTTGTGGTAGACCTAATAAAGTTTCAGCTTGTTTGACTCACACACAAACACACCACAAATTCACTTGCTTTTTTGTATTTTGTATGTGTCCTGCACCTCGATCGAAGACCTGAAAAATATAAGTAGGTCTATTCGCTTAGAAGCTTGTACGTTCCCTTTAAAAGATTGACCGAATTATATATAGAGGTCCGGTTTTTCCCATTTCTAAAAAACAAATCAATATGACCTCACTGGAGCGAAGGTATCAGCAAAGATCTACAATATTCACAAACATATTTAAAGTTAAATCTAAATACAGAACCAGATTAAATAGTCGGAGATTTAGACCTTAATACGCTTGTCCGAACTGAAAATAAGCATCTGCATGCCGTTTGAAAAGTCGATTGACTTTTGCTTGGTCTAGTATTCCAGTCCATAATAGTTATTCGAGAGGAATCGAAAGATATTGTCATCAGATCAAGTAAGTATATCCTTTCAGAATGTTATGAAACGTTTTAACACTGTAAAAAAATATGGCAAATTGTCTTTGATTGCAGAATTATTAATCGTTTTGGTTAAACTCTGTTCATTATGGAATTTGAAAATGCGTCCTGTGGAATTTGAAAATGAGGACAGTTTTATTTCGTGAATATTTTAATTATATATTTAATAACTATTATATATCATATGAGTATATCTGATTATGATCGATTAGGCAATTATTCAAAGAATGATATAGCTTTCAAAGTACCCCAGTATGTTCCTCATAAGGCTAACAGCGCTGTACTGTAATAGCTCAATTTAATATATTGATTGTGCTCCAAGATGTCCTTGACCCAACATTTACCCATGCATGTGTAATTGAAGGTCAAAGTACTTTGTGTTTAATAGGGTAAGGGGATACTTGTGCCAAATCATATTATAGTGTGCTGAAGTTAAACCATGTAAAGCACATTTTGTTTCTGAATATAGAATGATAGAAACTATTCTATCCCTATAGTCATGGCTGTGGATCTGGATGTGGTGAACTTGTTTGTCATTGCTGGTGGAACATTGGCCATTCCCATTTTGGCTTTTGTCGCCTCCTTTTTTCTCTGGCCCTCAGCCCTCATCAAAGTTTACTACTGGTAAGACCCAGAGGCTGTAACCATGTCCTTCAGTTTGTGTCATCTATCATGTGCTATAATAAGCACATACAAAAACCAACATACACAAGGCAACACAAACACAACCAAATCTCACCCCGAACACAAACTCTATATTTGTTGTTGCCAAATCATGTGTCCTGTACGGACAGCAGTCAAATGATCTTGTCATCTGCAGGTACTGGAGGAGGACCCTGGGCCTGCAGGTGCGTCATGCAGAATGTGGAGGCTACCGCTTCTGCTACTCCTACAGAGGGAAGCCAGGCACCAGACCATCAATCCTCATGCTGCATGACTTCTCGGCTCACAAAGACACATGGCTCACTGTAGTCAAGGTATGGTCATTCATCTGTATCTTATTCTCACTAAACAGAGTCAACTTGAGGGTCACAAGTACTTGTCTGTATTCGTGTTGTTCAGTATCTGCCCAAACACCTGCACATACTCTGTGTGGATATGCCTGGCCATGAGGGAACCACACGCACCAATGCAGAGGACTACTCCATCCAGGGCCAGGTTAGAAGGATACACCAGGTGGGTTCTGCTGCTGTCACCATAATAGCTTCCTCTATATCAGTTTGTCTATATACTGTATTTACCATCCGTACATCTGTATAGATTTGATCAATTTTAATGAAGTAAAAGTTGTAGTGCATGTACAGCATTGTATCAGAACAGCTAATCAGACAGAGAATAATGGAAGCTTTTTTCTACTTTGGTAGTTTGTGGAGACAATTCGCCTGAACAGGAAGCCCTTTCATCTGGTTGGAACCTCAATGGGGGGCAATGTAGCTGGGGTGTACGCTGCCTGTTACCCCTCAGACATATGTTACATTACTCTCATCTGTCCTGCTGGTCAGTGTAGATAACATTGTGTTCTTCTGATTGTTTGGAGAGAGAAAAAATATGTGAATGAAACTCAATCAAACAGATATCTTTATCTTGCAGTCATTAATAGTAATCCTTTATTTTCCTCCTTGAAGGTATACGGTACCCCAGTGAGACCAAATTTGACAATCATCTCCAGGACCTAGAGCACAGTCAATATAGTCTGGGCAACCCTCTGATTCCATCCACACCTGAGGATATGGAGGACATGCTCAGACTGTGTTCACACGTCCGCTTCAAGATCCCACAACAGGTAGGATTCCCAGTGATCCACATTCAACCAACCTTGTGTCCAAGCACACTCTCCTCCTAATTCGTGTAGGAGGTTCATCCATTCAAAATAAGAATCTGATAAATTTCTGTATTCACACCTTCTATTTATTTTTCTATTCATTTGTTTTTTGTATTAGATTCTTCAGGGATTGGTGGATGTTCGGCTTCCACATAATGATTTTTATCATGAAGGTCTGAAAAAGACAATTAACCATTGAAGCTTTCTCTATTTTATATGGGCAATGATCGATTGCCTCAGAAATTGTACACTTTGTACAATTATCTTTCATATTTTGATTTCAGTTTTTATGGAGATTGTTGGTGAGAACTCCAGGTATGCCTTACAGGAACATTTGCATCTCATCACTGCCCCTTTGCAAGTTATATGGGGAACACGGGATCAGGTAATTGGTCACCTAAAATAACTTGAATTGGAGAATGCTGAAAGCTGATCAATTGTAATTAGATTGTAACAGTGTCTAATTTCCTGTGCCTGAGGTGGTGGATGTGTCTGGAGCTGCTGTGCTTGCAGAGGCCTTGACAGGGCCTTGTAGAGTGGATGTACTGGAGAACTGTGGCCACTCGGTCGTCATGGAGAGGCCTCGTAGGACAGCCAAACTCATCATGGAGTTCATCATCTCCCAAGGCACCAGTGGCAGCACCAAGAAACACTCATGAAAACCATGAGAACCATGAGAATTACTTTCATGTGGTGACATGAAACTAATTGGCTTGTTTCATCCTCTGTTAGTTTTTAAGTTGTTCTTTTGTATTTTTTAATCCCTTAATATGAAGCCAAACCTTATTTCAATTTACAATTCTGTGTAAATGCATTGATTATTGTCGCGATTGATGATCATAAAAAAATAAAACCAACTATATTTGCAACCCTATCATTTTATTAAACGCCTCCTTTTGATACCAAGTATCAGGCCTAAATGGCCATAGAGCTCAATGATGCATATTTATGCAATTGCAAGTCGCCCCGGATTGTCTAAACACACCTCCATTCTTGATAGTGATAACTAAACGAGGACGCATGTGAGAAAAGACTATACTGAAATAGAACGCGCCCTTGGTTGTCCATATGGACATATGCACGCAAGCTGTAGAGTGCGCTGCAGTACTGAAGCAGGCCTGATCTAGACTCCTTGATTCCCATTAAGGACGTTATAATACATGCACCGCGTAAAAAGTAAACTTATCGGGTTAAAGATTTGATTCGGCGATCTAAATTAGTCCCATCACTCCCATTGTTTGCAGCTTTGTGCAAGAGTACCAGTTCGGTATTTTGAACGGTGCTTATTTATCATTCCGGGTATGTATTATTCAGCTCTGTGAAACACACTAGTAGATTCGCCACCACGAAAATAATAACAAAAGATTCGCAGATAATAATATAAATACATTTATCTAAGCCTTTACTGAATGCTATAACATCATTTACAAAACTGGAAAGATGTTAAAAAACATTCGCATGGATTTATGTCTGCAATAGCAGCAAGAAACAACCCCTTCCCCATCTGACGAATGTGCCCACGCGCGCCAATGGCGTACAATGATGGCTACCCCTTTTGTTCGTTTGAGTTCCTGAATTATTCCTATCACAATGAAAATGCTGGGATATTGTGTTATTTTTAAAACTATTTCACACTAGCCGCGATTTTTGTGGTCACATTTAGTTTCCAAACATTTACTAAATTGATCTATAGCCGCCCCTTTTACCGCTCTGGTGTGAGAGCTTTTGCAGCACGCAACGTTGAGGAGCCTTGAGTAGTAAGTGTTTTATTAATCCACAGCATTGGTTGTTCTGTGTCGTATTTGTAACGTGGGCTTTTTGAATGCTATGGTGTTGATTGTATTTTGATTGCATGTTGATTACCCTTTGAGTTAAAACATTAGGACCCTATCATGGCAAACGTAAGGAGATCCAATAGTAGGCTTGATCCTAATGTTCATGACAGTACTGTTAATAAATATATAAATTCCTCTCAATGTCTATGGATCAGCAGTGGTTTTCAAAACCATCTTTTTCTTTTACTAGCTACATATCAACCTAAATTCTGATCACAGCAAAACATAGCCTGTTGTGAAGTATCTGGGAAAGGGTGATGTCATATTGTGGAGGGAAACATTGTAGCATTGAGCTACAGTAAGCAGCTATTACAATGTAACAAGGATTGTTGACAAGATTCATAACATTGTTGCCCAGGGTTCTATCAGAGTACATGTGCCTTTAGAGATGACTTCCGTAGTAGCCTTGGTAATCTGTATGTTCTGGGTTGTTGGATGTAAAGCACGTGAATGGAACCAACATATAAACATTACGATAACTATATTCAAATCCTACCACGTAGTACAGACGATCGAAACACAGACACATTTAGATAGTAAGTTAAAAGTATTGTGTGTCCAAGTTTTCTTCGAGGGATAACAATGTTTGAGTGTAATACATGTTTGGGCTTCATAATTGTTTGGATAGAACGTATTTATTTGTAACATAGCTAGCTAGCTTGTAATTCTTGTCCGTTATTGGGAATTCAGTTATTCCGATTTCAGTCATTTTGATCACGTAAAAAAATCTACAGACATGGAGCAGGTATAACGTTGTGTGGGAATATATCTTAGAGATAGCTAGTTTATTCCTCAAGAAAGTTTTAGATAGGTTTTGCATATAGCAAACTGTTGAATAACTAGAACTAAGCATTTCGTTTGTTGCCATGGAAAAGTTGACAGTTACCACGTGCCCACATGGGTCTCAACATATACAGTTTATTTCTGGCAATGCTGGCAGAATAGTTATTATCCTTTCACTTAGCTATCACAAACATTACTTGCTTTTGTGAATGTGTACTCGATTTGCATCTGGAGTGAGCATAAATGTTGGATACATTTCAATGTCTCTGTGTTCCAGATGTAAGCTTGAATATCTGCTGTCCCAGCAGTGGCCGGTGGCACAATGGGGCTGGACTTTGACGTGAAGACTTTCTGTCACAATCTGCGAGCCACCAAACCCCCTTATGAGTGCCCAGTGGAAACATGCCGGAAGGTGTACAAGAGTTACAGTGGTATTGAGTACCACCTGTACCACTATGACCATGACAATCCCACTCCTGCACAGGGCATGCCCCAGAAGAGGAGGAAGGGCCGGCCCCCTCGTGTGTCGCTGATTGGGTCAGGAGATGGGGAGGGTGGAGTGGGGAAGGGATGTGGCTCAGGGATGGGTGGTCATGGAGGGATCACCCCTGGTAGTCCGAACAGGTCAGAGCGGTCTCACTCCCCAGGCAGGGAGACCATGACCTACGCCCAGGCCCAGCGCATGGTGGAGCTGGAGATCCATGGACGCATCCACCGCATCAGCATATTTGAGAACATTGATGTGGTGTCGGAGGATGACAGTGGAACGGAGGACCCTCCATCCTCTGGTGGGGGTGGGGGAGGGGCGTGTAATGGGGGAGACAGTGGGGCAGGAGGGAGCGAGACTGGGGGGAACGGAAAGGACAGACCAGACACCCCTGCTGCTAATGGAGGCAAGGGAGCCACTCCTAAGTCTGGTAAGCACAAGAGTAAAGAGAAGAAGAAAGAGTCCCACCATCACAGCGCTTCTTCTGGGCCAGCAGTCAAGCTACCTGAGGTGGTGTTCAGAGAGCTGGACCAGGACAGACCCGACGCCCCCCCACGGCCCTCCTCATACTACAGGTCAGTAAGCAGGCTTGCTTCGGTGTTTCCTGACCTGAAAAGCCTGCTAAGAAACTACCAGTTCCAATACTGTTGTCTGTCCCTGACTCATCCTTTCCCCCTGCCTCTCTTCCTTTGTTTCTGCTTCCCCACCACCACCTCTCTCTGTCTCTCTCTCTCTATTGTTCTCTCTCCTGTTGTCTCTCTCTCCCTCTCTCTGTCTCTCAGATACATAGATAAGTCAGTGGAGGAGCTGGATGAAGAGGTGGAGTATGACATAGATGAGGAGGACTACATCTGGCTGGACATCATGAACGACAAGCGTCGCAGTGACGGTGTGACCCCCATCCCTCAGGAGGTCTTTGAGTACCTCATGGACCGGCTCGAGAAGGAGTCCTATTTCGAGAGTCATAACAAGGTGGGTTAGGCTCCCCATCTGTCTTTCTCGGTCTATTTATCTCTCACTCCATGTAGTGGATAGTCTACTTTCCTCTGAGAGCGAATATGAGCTGGAGATGTCAAGGTGTCTCTTGTACCTTCTCCAGGCCGACCCCAGCGCTTTGATAGACGAGGATGCCGTCTGCTGCATCTGCAACGACGGAGAGTGCCAGAACAGCAACGTGATCCTCTTCTGTGACATGTGTAACCTGGCCGTGCACCAGGAGTGCTATGGCGTGCCCTACATCCCAGAGGGCCAGTGGCTGTGCCGGCGTTGCCTCCAGTCACCCAGCCGGGCAGTGGACTGCGCCCTCTGCCCCAACAAAGGAGGGGCCTTCAAACAGACGGACGACGCCCGCTGGGCACATGTGGTGTGTGCCCTCTGGATCCCAGAGGTGAGTCGTGGATTTAGGTTGTGTGTGCCCACGGGTTATCCTACTCGCATGGCTGCATGGCACATTCAGCCTGGGAATGCTGTTCACCCCTTGTGCAGATGGCAGTGTCCCCTCCTCACCTCCCGCTCTGCCCTCTGCAGGTGTGCTTCGCCAACACGGTCTTCCTGGAGCCCATCGACAGCATCGAGCACATCCCCGCCGCCCGATGGAAGCTCACCTGTTACATCTGCAAGCAGAGGGGCTCCGGCGCCTGCATCCAGTGTCACAAGGCCAACTGCTACACCGCCTTCCACGTCACCTGCGCCCAGCAAGCCGGCCTGTACATGAAGATGGAGCCGGTCAGAGAGACCGGGGCCAACGGGACCTCCTTCAGCGTCCGCAAGACGGCCTACTGCGACATCCACACCCCTCCGGGCTCGGCTCGCCCCCTTGGGGGGGTGGGAGGGGCCAGCATGGGCTCCTCCCACAGCGAGGGGGAGCTGGACGATGATGATGAACCCAGCATCGGCCATGACGATGACTCCAAGGGCTGGAGCTCTGAGCGGGCCAAGAGGGCCAAGGCCAAGTCAAGGCTAAAGATGAAGAGAGCTAGAAAGATCCTGGCTGAGAAGAGGAATGCTGCGCCTGTCGTGTCTGTGCCCTGTATCCCCCCCCACAGGTATACTTACATGAGGACATACATGCATTATCCTGTATCTGACCGTTCCACTGGTTTCTAACATGATCTGCTGTGCCCCCTCCACCACCAGGCTCAGTAAGATCACCAATAACCTGACGGTCCCCAGGAAGAGCCAGTTCATGCAGCGCCTGCACAGCTACTGGACCCTGAAGAGGCAGAGCCGAAATGGCGTGCCCCTGCTGCGCCGGCTCCAGACCCACCTGCAGTCGCAGCGCAACGCCGACCAGCTCCAGCCCCAGCCGCCGCAGTCCCAGCTGCCCATGGTAATCCCCACACCGGGCGGCTGATCCTCCGCAGTGTCTGCCGTGAAAGTGGCCTTTCTAAAGGTGCGTGTGCGATCGGCCCATCGTGTTGGACGTTCACTCTCTCTTGTGTTTTGCCTGTGTGTGGGAGCTTCAGCCGGACAGTGAGGAGAAGCAGTCGGCCTTGAAGGAGCAGCTGAAGGCGTGGCAGAGGCTGAGACATGACCTGGAGAGAGCCAGACTGCTGGTGGAGCTCATTCGCAAGAGGGAGAAGCTGAAGAGGGAGACGGTGAGAGACGGGCGCAGGGCAGGAGCGTACGCACGCACTCAGTCATGAGTCACCGTGTCACAGGACACGTACCGGCAGAAGTGTTTGCGCATGGGAGAGGTGTGTTTGGAGTCCGTGTTGACCTTATGGCGTGTGCGCGTGCATGTGTTTAGATCAAGGTGCAGCAGATGGCGCTAGAGATGCAGCTGACTCCCTTCCTGGTACTGCTCAGGAGCACTCTGGAGCAGCTGCAGGAGAGAGACACCAGCAACTTCTTCACTGAGCCTGTGCCCCTGGCTGAGGTAAACCACACGCACACACACACGCACACAAGTTACTGATAGAAAAGAGGTTTACCTGGTGGATGTTCAAGCCTAACCTCTGACTGTCTCCAGGTTCCTGACTACCTGGACCATATCGAGAGGCCAATGGACTTCCAGACCATGTGGAACTGCCTTGAGGAACACCGCTACCTCACCTTTGAGGCCTTCGAGGCAGACTTTGGCCTCATAGTCAACAACTGCCTCAAGTACAATGCTAAGGACACTGTATTCTATCGTGCCGCGCTGCGCCTGAGGGAGATGGGCGGAGCCGTGATTCGGACTGCCCGCCGTCAGGCAGAGCGAATAGGGATTGAATATGAGTCAGGCATGCACCTCCCCCGAGAGCCCAGCCCGGACAGTCAGCATGAACGAGAACGGGAGCGAGAGAGGGAGCGAGACAGAGAGAGGGAACAGGAAAGAGAAAGGGAGCGGGAGCGAGACAGGCCGCTCTCCTCTAATGAGGAAGGTGAGTTGGCTGGGACTATCTCACCCACACACCTGCCTGTGGTTGGTGTTTGATGGTAGATAACATCTCCTACTTTCTCTCAGACCTGCTCCTGCCTGAGAACCGCCGCCGGCTGCCGCTGGAGGAGCAGCTGCATTACCTGCAGGCGAGCTTTGATGAGGTCAGCTCGGGAAAGCACAGCATCGGCCGGTCTCGAAGGGCCAAAGCCCTAAGGAAGGAGATGACCGTCATCAAGAGGAAACTGGCCCACCAGCGTGAGGGAGGAGTTGGCCCGGGGGGGCGGAGCTCTGGGGGTGGCGGGGACCGCGGTCCATCCCTCTCCCACCACCCCTCCTCCACGGGTCACCATGACGAGGGGGGCGAGAGCAGCAGCCAGGAGATCAGTAGCAAAGGTGAGAGTGGGAGCACATTGCACTCACAATTCTACCAGGCTAAGACATACTCACACAGAGTATAGGATACATATCTGGACAATTCTTGCGGTATCATTCCTAGTCACACACCATTACAGACTGTATAACATCCTGTCATTATTAGTTTAGATGTCAACCCTGTGTGTTCCCCTCCTCTCCTGGGTAGACCTGAGTGTGTCCTCCTCTGCCCTGGCCTCGGAGGTGGGCCGCCGCACCTCTGTCCTCTTCTCCAAGAAGAACCCCAAAACTGCCGGACCCCCCAAGAGGCCGGGCCGCCCCCCTAAGAACCGGGACGCAAGCCACGGTGGGACGGGGGTGAGCCCCAGCCCCGTGGGCCCTCCTCAGCTGCCTCTGCTGTCCCCCCCCAGGCAGAGGAAGAGGCCCCGCAGCCCCCACAGCAGCTCCAGCTCTGAGAGCGACAGTGAGAACGACGACACCATTCTGGGTCAGGCGACTACTCCCTCCACTCCACTTTTATAGCAGCACCGTCTACCTGGATTGTTTACCAATCGATGAATCAATCATTAAACTCTCTCCTTCTCTGTGCCAGGCCTGCCAAGGAACGGTTTCGATGGAGGGAACCAGCCGGTGACGGAGAGTTTCCGTGTGTACAGAAACGAGAGGAGTCTGCCTCGCTCCAGCTCTGACTCAGAGTCTACCACCAGCAGCAGCAGCAGCGCAGCCTCTGACAGGACCAGGTGATACAAACAAAGGAATCATTGGAGCCTGTGTGTAGAAAAACGATTTATCCGACAATATTTTAACCCCAGCTGTAGAGAAAACAAGGTTTCAATCATATTATGGATCCGAGATGATGTCAAATTTATGCCCTTTATAGTTGAGGTGAAATTCTCTTTTTCTCTCTCTCACCAGTACCACTCCATCCAAACAAGGCAGAGGAAAGCCTTCGTTCTCGCGCTCGGCCTTCCAGGAGGACAGTAGTGAGGAGACGTCAGGCACGGAGAATGACTCTTACTCTGTTGGAGGATCACGGAGTGTCTCACACTGTGAGTCACAAGCACACACGCACGCTTGGCACACCACAATGTGACCATTACTTCTGTCTGTTTACTGCAACGAGCCTAAACGCTCACAGTGGAGGAGGAATAGCACAGTGTGTGTGTGTGTGTGTGTGGAGCTCCATAGTCCATGTTGCTGGTGTGTGTGTGTGTGTGTTCCTGCCAGTAGTGCGTGGCCGGGCCAGGTCAGGCTGCTGGATGACCTCAGATGACTACTCCACCCTGGACGCTCTGGACCTGGTGTGGGCCAAGTGCAGAGGCTACCCCTCCTACCCAGCTCTGGTGAGGCCCACTACTGTTGACACGCACACAACACCAGCAACACAAATCTACCCTTTACTGATCCTTCCCCCCCCCCCCCCCGTGTAGATCATCGATCCAAAGATGCCCCGGGAGGGGGTGTTCCACCGGGGAGTCCCCATCCCTGTGCCCCCCCTTGACGTATTAAAGTTGGGGGAGCAGATGACCCAGGAGGCCAGGGAACACCTCTTTCTCGTGCTTTTCTTCGACAACAAGAGGACCTGGTCAGCACAATGCTCTCTCTCTCTCTTTCTACATTCTTGCCTTTCTATCTCACTTACGTTTGAGCTCCTTCGCGTAGTCTTTCCTGTCTTCCTGTAAAGCAAACCTCAAACAATCACTATGCAACAGAGCAGTCATGTTTTTGCAAGTATGTACCGGTATGCTACTTCAAATACCGAGAAGTGCAAGAACGAGCTGCTTCTGCTTCTGGAACGGGGTCAGAGGGTTTGTGCGAGGAGGATGAAAGAACATGCTCTTTGTAAGGAGGTTCTCATGTGGTTTGGGTTTGAATGTGCGTGCGTGTGTGTCTGCAGGCAGTGGCTGCCCCGCTCCAAGCTGGTTCCTCTGGGGGTGGACCAGGAACTGGACAAGGAGAAGATGCTGGAGGGAAGAAAGTCCAACATTCGCAAGTCTGTGCAGGTGGCCTACCACCGCGCGATGCAGCACCGCAACAAGGTGCAAGGAGATCCCAGCAGCGACACCAGTGACAGCGACTGAACACACAAACACACACATACACACACTGGATTGGAAGCGTAGATGGAAACAAATACTAGAATAATTCACCAAACAGACATGACATGCATCCACCCCCCAGTACACACACAGCCACATACCAGCACCTGCCACTGCCAGGTGCTGGTAGTGGCAGGATGTGGTGTCTGGGGCTCAAGGTCGATCCTCTGCCCTGTGGTCTCAACACTCAGGGAACGATGCCAGTAGCACCGGAAAGTGCATATGCCCCTCGACACACTTACACACCTTAGCACAAACAGTGGTATTTAATCTGAGATGTAAAATATGTATTTAAGAGAATGGGAAAAGGGTGTTAAGGTCATGTGAAAGCGATAGTGTGCCCAGAATCATGAGTATTCCTTGTCTGTGGTTGATACGAGTGTTTAAGAAAAGGAGGGTTGAATTACAAAAAAAAGACGTATACAAATGATCAGGCTCTCTTTATCTCAGACACACACAGCACACAAACACACATATTTACAAATGCACATATGCACACACACACACACCCACCAAGCAGGGACGTGCAGATATTCAATCACTCAAACAAGCTTCATATGCACATTCATCCTCTCTCCTCACAATGGTACCTCTGGTCCTACCACTTCTCTACACAACCCCTCCTGCCCGCCCTCTGGGTCACTGTGTCCAGTGATGACAAGGCCAATCAGCTGGGAGCAGACCAGCCTCCACCGTTATTTATTCCGCTTCCCAAGGACCTTTGCTCTTCACTCCAGTAGTTGGACCATCTCTGGGACACTTCCTGTGCAGTCCTCTCCTTTATTCTCCAGTATGTTTCGCCTCTGTTTACGAATTTACGTTATTGTCTGTCTGTATTATTATGGCTGCTGGTGAATAATGAGGAATAATTGATATGTGGATGTGAGAAACACACACCAGCCTCACTGTCTGTTCTAGTCTCAGGCCTATGGCTTTAGAACTTTTATATATACAGATTACATAAATAGAAGTTTAATAAAAAATCATTGAGTTTTGTAAATCTTTCGTTGTGGTTGGTCTATTGTGAGGGTTGTACATATGTGCAGTCATGCAGTATGTCGTGAACAAGCATCTCCAACTCCACACATCTATAATGAGTCATTGTGCAGATCCTAACACAGCCAGTGTGTCTAGACAATCCTGGCTTGTGTCCCACACAATTATTTCTTCTTTGTAACCCGACCAGATTATAAAGGAGAAAACTCATCTTAGATGTTGAACTTTTGATTCTGAATTTAATTTTCTTTCTCTGAAAAAGGCGTGGATTTCCTTGTTTTGAGCAGGAAGCTTGCTGGTAAAAAATTGGATTATGGGATACTGGTTCCGTCTCACCAAGTAGTCCTACATTAGGAGTGAGTCAGAGCCAAGGTCTACTTCAGTTCATCTGTCTGACACATTGTTCAACCTTTGATTTGTACATGCTCGCCCACCTTGGTGCTTTTGTGTCATATCTTCAAAGGGACCGAAACTGAGATGAAACAGAGTTACAGGAACAGTTCACTCCAAAATCTAAATAGCATATTTTTACTCTTACCATGTAGTGCTGCATATCCATCTAGATTGTTTTGGTATGAGTTGCTGAGTTTTGGAGATATCGGCAGTAGGGATGTTTGTCTAATACAATGCAACTACAGTAGATGTAACTTGGCTTGTGGTGCTCAAATGGCCTAAAAATACATTTGACAGTTATCTTTACCAGAAATCATGAACCAATAAGGAACAAAGTTGACACTGTTTGTGCCAGTTCACAACTTTACAGCACTGCATTGTCTTATCTCTCTTGCACACACAAAACACTGCAAACAACTACTCCAGTATGCAGTGTCTGGTTTCACAGAGACAGAACAGTTCAAGTTGAGTTAGTTTACAGGGTAAAATTGTCCGTCATGTTGATGCTTAGTACAGTAAAAAACTGCTCTACATAAATGTTCCCACCATCACAGATTGCATACACACCTCCACCCTCCTCCTCCACCTCTGTTTACTCACTGTCTAAAAGTTGACTGACACCATTTATTTTTTGAGCATTGTTTCCTGAAACCCCCACCCCACCACGACTCCAACTATAGGCATGTAGCCATAGTCTTAGATGAAGTACTAGTATAGCAGGAAGGAACATGCTTGTCTATCTGGCGCCTCAGTTCTTGCACAAGCACATTATGTGTGCATCATCGCCATAGCTTTAGGCAATACTCATATTGAATTCTTGACCCAGATTTAGCTGTTTGACCAAGTGTCAAGTTGAGTCACTTTCCGGGCAATATGTTCTGTTTTATTGTGTGTGAACTAATCCATGTCAATTTATCTCTCAAAACATCTCAACAAGTAAACCAGCAACACAAAAGTCAAACATCAATAAACTAGTTTTAAAATGTATCGATGGTGTCTTAAAAGGTGTGCGTTTTCTCAAATGTCACAACATTCAAAACAATGTTTTCTTTTTAAATCAATGCTATTAAATCCGGCCTATAATTCGATGACAGATAAACGTTGAGCTCTCGAAGGGAATATAGAGCTAAACAGAGCTGCTTATAAACCCAATTTTAAATTTAAACGAACGAAAAACAAATGTTACTTTTACAGGATTATGAAATGTGCAACTATTTCAATAGCAAGTACAATTTCGTTTTGTAAGCACAAGTTAGCCTATTGGAATACGTGAAGGGCCAGTATTGTTTAAGTTGTTACTATAGGACTTATATAACGACTGTTATTCTTATTTAACGACAAGTTAATAATTCATTAGGCCTATAGTTCAAAGTACCTACGGATAGAAAAAGTTTATTCTTACGATTTATTGTAAATGGCTAAAACGTCCATTCGCGTCATGATGAGATTTACATTTACATGTAGTCATTTAGCAGACGCTCTTATCCAGAGCGACTTACAGTAAGTACAGGGACATTCCCCCGAGGCAAGTAGGGTGAAGTGCCTTGCCCAAGGACACAACGTCAGTTGGCATGACCGGGAATCGAACTGGCAACCTTCGGATTACTAGCCCGACTCCCTCACCGCTCAGCCAACTGACTCCCTACTGACTCCCACTTTACTCCTGCCCATGCATTTACAGTAACGTTTTGTCCTAAGCAGGCATTAATTAAACTGACCTAATATACTCTTTATTAAGAACAGTGTATTTACATTACACTAGACTGTCAGTAAGCAACATAATTTTGCTTATGCGTAGACTATATGCGGCAATCCTTACAAAACATGACAACATTTTCATTGTCAAACACAAGCCATTCCCGACCCGTCAACCATTTGGCATTACATTTTCTTTTCTTCGTTTCTCTAGTGCTATCAATATCCTCATCCCCTGCCTCGTTCCTCTTCTCGCCCCCAGTAGTTTGTCCTAACCACCGCCGCATTAAGTTAACTTTTTACTTTACTACTCGAGCTAGCTCTTATTACCTCCTATGATCCGTTATGCTTCGTTTGACTTCTTCCTTGTGTTTTCTGGTGGACGCTCCGTTCGTTTCCACGGTTTCTCGCGCCGGTTTTACTTCAACTGCGCTCAGCCAATGGGCGTATAAAACGTTATCACGTAGCATTACGGCACAGTGTTCATGGGAAACTTAGGAAGTACTGCCAGGGGGATAAATGACCGAGAACCATGCAGAGAACAGAGCCTTATGTATCATTCATCTAATGCCTCATGTATCACCGGCCAAACTGGCTAGTGAGTTTTTATTAACACCCGCCAAAATGAATTTTAACCCGCATTTGGCGGGTTGGCGGGTGTTAATTTAGAACCCTGGCTATAGTCCAAGCAAAATAGCGTTTTACGACAGACTAATTGTAAAATATTTTTTTGCAGCTAGATCATTTCTATTTCTAGGTGTCCAACATACTAAAAGTCCTAAGAAATCCTAGTTGAGGAAATCTGAAAACTGCCTGGCTTGGTAGTACCTCCTCATCTCTCTCCACTGGCTACCTATCATGGCCCGTATCAGATTCAAGACCCTGGTATTGACCTTCCGAGCAGTGAACGGGACTGCACCCGTCTACATCAAGTCTCTCCTGCAGCCCTACACCCCCACCCGTCACCTACGGTCTTCTTCAGACAACCGCCTGGTGGTCCCACCGCTCAAGACCGCCCGGTCCCAACACAAGCTCTTCTCCTGTCTGGCCCCCCAGTGGTGGAATCAACTCCCCACTTCCATCAGAGACACTGACTGTCTCTCCACCTTCAAGAAAAGGCTCAAGACGCACTTGTTCCGGGAGTACAACGGTACTTAGGAATGGTTCGCTTGACCCGATGTTAGTTTCCTCAAGGATCACAATGACTCTTGCTTAGAGACTTGTTGCTCTTGTGGTTAGTGGTAACTGACTTAAATTTTTGTACTCGCTGTGATATATTGTTTTATTATTGTTGCTTGCTTTTTTCCCCACAGGTACACTTGCACTTATAGCAGCTCATGTTGTTTAATTGTAACTTGTTTAACTACATGCTCTTATGGTTCTTCCCTTTGGCACTTATTTTGGTTGTTCACAATGTGTGCTTCATGTTTTGGCTACTCGCAATGTTTTGTGGCTATCTCGTTGTTAGGATCAGTGACCTATGCACTTTGTAAAGCTCTCTCTTGGAAGTCGCTTTGGATAAAAGCGTCTGCTAAATGAATAAATGTAAATGTAAATGTAGTACCTGCCAGGGGTATAATCCCCGCCGGTATAGTCTTCAGGGTCGTGGAGGCACACAAGCCTCCCCAAGTACTACCAAGCCAGGCAGTTTTCAGGTTAGAGGCCAGTCTAAAAGCAGCATTGCCATCACCCATTGGCAGTAGGATGATTGGATGAAGATTGGGCCGATGTATTTGTCTACCTGTGCAGAGGTGGCCTCTGTGAATAAAGGTAGCCAACTTTTAGGTGGTTCTTTAAAAAGAGGCGGAGCTGCGGTCTGTGCAAATACAGTTTGCTACTACTTCGTGGGGAATTTACTATTTCTCATCATGTAGCCTATCCTTCGAGGCAACGTTTTTAATGTGTTGTCCTGGTGTTCTTGAAACCCATAGCGTGGCTTGATGTAACCGATTGGATTTACGAATATTCGGAATATTTATTTTAGTGGGCAATTTACCTAACCTACATTTGCCAAAACAATATGCGCGTACGGTACGGCTCCTGTTTGGTAAGAAAATGATGTGGACAGAACTGCGCCAGGAAGACTTGGGACAATAAAGGACGTTTACTGTTGATAAATCAGTTATACCACTCAGTTTTCGCAATCATGCTGTGTTGCGATTATAAACCAGCATTTGTAGTTTTATTGGTGTCTTTAGTGCGTCCCTTGACTGCAGTGGAAGTCGTGAGTCGCATGCATCTTACCGCCAAGGGGGTAAGAAAGTCTCAAACCATTGCAGCAGGGATTTGTGAAATACATCTAGATCGTAGAAGAAACTAATTTGTATGAAATTAGAACAAATTTATCAGTGCTGTATCTCACATGCAACCATTAATGCCGTGTCGAACTATTATTTGCCTCACTATGACATACTTCCTTTCTTTCTCTGCCTTTTATAGAGGCATTACCAAAATGGTGAGTTCAACTAAAGTCTTGTACTATCTCATACCTACCTAGGCATACAATTCTATTCTAGATCCAGACAACATTTGCCATATTGCCTTGGTTTTAGGTCTGTTCTATAAATCCAAAGAAGAAGAATGTTTAGGTCAAACTTTAGGGATGGTAATTCTCTCTGTCTTGCAGGTTCCGTGAGTAGTTTAAACAGTTCCTCCCATCTGAGTCTGTCCACTGTTTGCTTCTCTTGGGACCCATGTGTCCGGGTGCTGGCCACAATCAGTGCTACAGGTGGTTTTTGTTACTTACATTACATTAGTTTCACCCGGTCCATATTCTGACTCACTACTTCTGATACAGTATGAGTGAATCTGATAACCCATTCTAACATAGTTCTCTAATCTAATCTCTGCTTTCATTTAGACTTCCCAAATCAAAATAAATCCCTGCAAATTAACTCAGTGTTGGATGATAAAACCAGGACTATCTACATTAAAAGACAAAAACGAGAAGTTCTAAAGGTACATTTCTTGTATTTTCTTATTTTGAAGCTATATGTTAGTAAAGTTGTAATAACACATTGCCTCTCTGTTCATCATGTTAAGTGGTATGATAACTCAGGCAACAAAGGAAAAACACAGATCGTTATGCCTAAAGAGGGCCCGCTAATTGTGGTAAGAGCATATCTTTTTATAAAAATGCACACACACGCATGCACACACACTAAAAATGGTGTATGTCTGGTACTGTAGTTGGACCTGGTGTTCAACTGTCTACAATATGAAGCAGAACGGGAAATAATTGTGTCTTTGAGTACAAATCCAAAAGGCTCCATCTCATACACTGTAAAGGATGTTTGTACAGGTAGGAACTAACTCTCAACTAGCATACTGTTTTTCACTTCCTTTTCTTTTTATCACCTGTCATTGTAGTGTTCATACATGACCTCAATCTCACCACTGTCTGTCTGTTTGTCTAAGGAAAACTATAAAGCAATATCATATTCAACATAATTTTCTCTCATTCTGTGACAATTTTACGGTCAAATTCAGATCCAGTACCGATGTTTAATGTGTCAGTGGATCAGCTGTCCAAAACCTTCACTGTGACTGTGGAAACGGGACAGCCTGTTAACACCATGCTGTGCTACAGAACATCAGAAGTTGAATGCTCCCCACTGTCATTCACTACTGTAAGCACACCTGTTTGTGTTTTTTGGTGTATCTGTGTGTGGGCCTCTGTGTCTATGCTTGCAGGGATGATAAGAGAAAATCTAATGAACCCATTCTGTGTCTCCAGATTGAGCCGTCCAAGTCCCAATCAGCCATCCTCAGATTCCCTTACCTGCTTCCCTGTGTCTGTTTGCAAGTAGGTTTCACACAACTCATACTACACAGCTAATATCACACAGCTAATACAGCACAGACTTCAGAAATGCCTCCCTGATAATGCTAGTCTGTGTCTGCAGGTTTACTACACACACCTGGACGCACTACGAGTCCCATACTGTCCATTTAACAATGGTTCACTAGTTGGTGAGTGTAATGATTTAGAGATTTTAGCATCTGTAACTATCAGACTATTGTGGTGGAATTTCTATGATTAAATGTCTGAGGTCAGAAGAATTTGTCTTTATCTGTTTATTCTTGAAATCAAAGAGGAGCAGTTCTAAAACAGTACCATAAATGATGTCTGGAGTAGAAAGGCTCTCTGAAAATGTCATGATCTGAGTACTCTTTTAAACAGTTCCAGACAGTTGCATAATTAGTTCAATAATTCATGTCTATCAGAAAGAGAAACTCCACAATAAACAAGAAAGTAAAAAAGTAAATGGGTTGCAGAACTTAATACAGATGCTCAATATTAAAAACATAGCTCAAGACAAGAAAGAAGAACTTGTCAGTAGAAATCTCTGGAGTTTGGGCAACCAGCAAAAGGGAAACTTAAGCAATACTGTGTTAGGCCACTAACACTAAGTATTACTTACAGAAGTTAAAACCTCAGCCAAAAAATATATTTTATTTTATTTTATTGTATATTTTATTTAATTCTAATTCCACTTAGTACTGCTAGTTTATGTACCCTTAGTATAGATAGTCCACATATTTAAATTTTAGGTCCCTATATGTTTATTGTATGCACCTTCCTGCCAAAGCAAATTCCTTGTCTGTGCAAACTTTCATGGCGAATAAATCCCATTCTGATTCTGATTCTGATAATTGTTCTAGGCCAAAGAATATTATAAACATCTTAAAGAATAGTAATTTTCTATGACACTATCAAATCAACTATCCAATCAGTCATGCTGTGAAATTAGTTGTGCTGTATAATTATCAAACAACGTCACTATCAGCAGGCACTGATGTTTGGCTCTCCAGTGAAGTCACTCTCTACGGTGGCACAAGTCTGGCCTGGAAGTCTCCCTGTCCCCCTTCCTACATCCAGCCTACTTCCGCCCTCTGCTGGAGGGACCAGGGTGCCACAGCTCTCTGCACTCCCATCATCAACTCAACATTAGAAAGGACAGAGGAGAGTCACAATTGTGTTGTAAGTATGTGATGATTAAGATGATTCTGAAGAATTACCAGGAGAGTAGATGCATTTACTTTCTTCTTCCAACAGAAATACAATATATCTGGTGTGGACAAACACTCTCAGATGTGTGTGCAGGTAAGATTGAGGATGGATGTGTTTTTAGAACATTGTTATTATTTTGTAAGTTGATCTCAGTCACTAGTGAACCTCTCCTCTCCCTAGTTTTCATTTTACGGCAGTAAGGATGTCCAATGCCCATTTGAGGCAGGTGAGTGACTTCCTGACCGGCACAGAGGGGATTCTGTGCTTGTTTACATACAGTATATGCGTCACAGTTGTCCTGATTACCTGAACATTGTTCTCTGTTTTAAGGGTTTTCTAGCTGGGATGTATATGTTGGTCCTGGTTGGAAGAGTCTGTATGTGTATCTCGACACCAAGATCCCAGCCTCTTTTTCCGCCCAGCTCTGTGTCTTGGAGAAAAGTGGATGTATCTCCACAGGACCTGTCCATTCCGCTAAAATTGTGAGTTTTGTAGTGAGTGGGTGTTGTGGTAACCAGGGAGCTGACTTGGGCTTTGACCTTCGTATGACCCAAGAACAAAACAACCAGGGACAGGTTCAGTCCAGGTCGAGCATTTATTAAGCAAACAAACACCAAATCAAAGTATGTATACAATAAACGTTGATTGAGGATTTGAAAATGGGTTCCTGAGTGCCGTTTTCTGCTTTGAAGGGAGAGGTCACCAGACAGACACAGATGATCCTGCCACTTGCGTTCCTGACTGATGACCTGTGTGTGCAGGTAACGCAACCTTTATCACTACGGTGGCTGTTCTCTAATTTTTCCTTTCTTTCCCTAACCCTTTTTCCCATTAACCATCTCATGGTCTCTTCATCTCTATAGGTGTGGAAATCAGATCCTGCTCAGCTTGGGAGAAGAATTTTATGCACTGATTGTGAGTTAACCAAAGTACTCCACTACACAGATGACACACAGACAGTACACACACAGGAACCAGACACACACCCCTTTCCATCGTAAGCTAATGGCATGTATGCCCCCAGATTCCCATAGAAGATATGGTCTCCTTGTTGTGGCAACCCTGACACTTCTGGTCACCATGGCAATGCTGGGACGATGTGTTTACTATATGACCAAGACAAGAGTTGCAGGTCAGTTTCAAGACATCATGTGTGCGTAAGTGCACATGCATGTGTGGGCACTATGTTTACACTCTCACATCGTAATAACATTGTACAAGTACGATATGTGCTATGTATGTGTATAATATTTGTATTCCTATTCTTTCTACGTATCTATTTATTCTATATTTATTCCCCCTTCTTTTCCTACCCCATAATATCTGTCTCTCATTCTCTTGTTCCCTCTCTGTCACCCCCCCCCCCCCCAATGCAGGCTGGCTGTCCATCCAGAGACCAGTGTTGCTGGTGTGCTCCTCAGAGCAGGCTGATCATGTGTCTGCCGTCTGCGCTCTTGCATCCATCCTACAGGGGGAGCTCTGTGCAGCAGTAAGGATGGCTCTGTGGGCCCACAGCTCTGGAGGGAGACAGAATGAGATTGGGACTGGGGCTGAGGCTGGGGTGACAGAGCTGGGTCCTCTACCCTGGCTTTATGGGCAGTGGGAAGCAGTCCAGGCAGCTGGAGGAAAGGTGCTGATCACTTGGAGCCCTGAGGCTAATACATCCTACAATTGCTGGAAAAGGGAGACAACAGAAGTGGAGAAGAGAGAGGGGAAGATAGGAGCGAGTATGAGCAAGGAGGGGACACCGAAGGAGCCATCCCCCGTGACAGGACCTGTGTTCAGGGCAGCCCTGTCCTACCTGCAGGGGGCCATGCAGAAGGGAGGCAAGCACCACGGCTGCATTCTCGTCTATTTTCAAGGCTTCTGTCATGCCAGGGAAATCCCGAAGGATCTCAGAGGCATCCCGCGATACTGCCTTCCTCAGGACTTTGGAGGACTGATTCAGGAGTTGGTAGGGGTGGCAGATGAGACTACAGGCACTACTCATAAAAGTCAGTGCTGGCCTAGACTCCTTTCTAAAACACTGTCATTCTGGTTGGCACGGCGACTTTCTCAAAGGCTCACTGCTTGGCAGCCACAGCAACAGACGTGCTCAAAGACGATAAATAAGCCAGGAAAGGAATTTTCACAGAAAGTGATGTCAGAGAAAGAGTTTCTCATACCCCTTTTCCACCAACGCATTTTGGGTGAGCCGGTGCTTAATAGGGAACCAGTTGTTTCTCTTTCGACAGAGAACCGGAAAAGTGGTTCTGGTTCGTACGTGGTTCGCAAATAGCACCACTTCGGAGCTGGACTAGATTGGGAACCAAGTAAGAACCACTTGGGGTGGGGTTACCGTGACCAACAAGACGAACAGAATCCTTTGACAGCCTTTGACAATTCATATTTCAGCTAAACGGTACTGCGTTTTATCATAATCCTATCAAATGAGTGAAATGACAAACACAAATGTTATGAGCTATTGAGCCTATATTTAACACAAATGTAATACACAAGCACTATAAAGCAAAAGTTGATAAAATGTTGCTCTGATAATGCCAGTGTTGGCATACTGCTGCGAGTCCAGGGTATTGCGCAATAGCCAAGAAAACACGCATTTCAACCTTGCGTACTTCGGATTGATAAACAAACAGCCTTTAGACGGGCTCTGCTTTGTGTTTGGCGCTGCAGCTAGCGTTGCTGGGAAAGATGAGACGTATGCAGTGACGTAATTACGTGGCTCTGTGGTGGCTCTCTTGCCAGTGGAAAAGCAAACCGGTTCTTAGAAGGCTCCGTTCTTGAACCAGCTCTGAACTGGCTCTAGCACCAGCTCCGAACATAGCTCCCGGTTCACTTTGGTGGAAAGGGGGTATCAGTGGAATCACGTGGCGAAAAGAGCTGGAGTGTCAGGTTTCTCATGATGTTGGGACAGACTCTTATCTTCAATGTAACATGATGCAGAGCTACTCTGTCAATAGGCAGTATTCATCAAATCTGACTACTGATAAATACTTGTTTTGACTACAGGTGACAGTTGGATCAGTTGGATTTATGAATACCCTTAGTGTGTTTCCTCACCTGTAGCCACAGCTGAACAGGGCCTGCCATGTTAATACTGCTGACTTATTACAGGAAGTAATAGAACCATGCTTAAAAGGACAGAAGTCAACAACTTTTTTAGTTGGCTTAAAACTAGTGAACGGCTCTGTACTGGAAATGCTGGTTTTAGTACTGATTTATTACTTACTTGTATATAAATTGTGGTGTGTGGTGCAGAGCTCCCCGATGATGTTTTGCACCACTGTGGAACAAGTGAGACCAGCCTGTGTTGTGTCCACATCATACAGTTTCTATCATATCAGACTTCTCATTTTAATTCCATATTAGGTTGTAGTTTTACTTTGATTGTGTCTGTATTGATTCGCCCTCTCAAAGGATTGTAGTATAAATGGTGGTGAAGTTTATACAGCGTTACTGTATCAAACCCAGTTGTTTACCTCATTCCAGTGGAGTCAGTATTATTTAAATCATCAACTGTCCCCATTATTACTGTTATCCTGAAGATCCAGACATTAAGGAGACCTGTGGGGTTTCCTCTGATGAAATACGACTCACAGATCCCACCCACTTGCTCTAACTGTAGTTGAAATGCAAAGCATCTGAAAAAAGGACAGTTTGTACTTGTGAAGCAAGACATTTAAAACTGTGTGATCAAGAATGTTTTTGTATAAATCATCTTGTGGGCACTAAGGGACACACAATCAGTTCTGTTTGGAACCTCTTTAGTAAAGGTTCCACTACACAGACAAATGATTTATCAGTGGTGTCACCAAGATATGTAATTGTATCTGGTTCAAGTTCATGGGTTGACATTGGTATTTAAAGTAAATTATGTGCAGCTGAATTACAGACGTGCTATGCTTCATACCCCATTTAACGATTTTTTACATTGTACAACTACGTTACCTACCCTTTTTTATGTTCTCTTTTGAAAGTTTTTATGTATTTGATATTTGATAACAATCTTGAAAATAATGTGTAATCATGAATACAATCTTGTTTTCACTTGAATGATTAAAAAATATTTTATATAAATATCTAAAAAGCAAACTGATTATTATTTTAAAAATTGGTGTGTGCTAAGGACATAATTAGATAGTAGATATCCCAGAAACAACAATACAACTTCCTTCAAATGGTTATACTGTGCGCAGTGTAATCCCTTTTCTGCTCCATCCATCTCGTGCGAGATGATATCTCAATAAACAGACATGTTGTCAGTTGTTAATCAATATTCTTAGCTGATCTGCTATGGCTACATAACCTTCCTTATAGACATTCCTCAGTCAACTGCCAGGAAGGCTTCGTTTACGCAATCAGCATTCCCCAACCTTGGTCTCTCTTATTAAAACATGCAGTTGAAGCAATGTTGGCAATTGAATCATCAGACAGATCACATAATTACACTGACAGATTTGTTTTACAAATAGCCTAGGCCTGCACATTTGAAATCTGGTAGTTTTAAGTTATTACAAAAAGGTTATGCAGTAGGAGAAGACAATAGACTACATTATTTATACTTCATAACAAGGTACTAGTACTAAATACAATATATAAATATAGTAGGCCTACTAGTAGGTTCTAATAGCGATTAGGGCCTGTTCACAATTTCGCCACTATAACCAGAGAACGCGAGTGGTTGTCATGCGTTTTGTGGTGTTCGTGTGCTATTGACATTGACAGAGAGAGCATGTCATTTATCACATGGTTGAACAAGAGAAAACTGTAAAGCAGCATATTTGGACTAAACAAGTCAACACCCTAGATAATTCTCTGCGTTGATTCACTTGCGATATGCGTCAAAGTGCCCTACGGCAATGTTATGCCGCATTTGGTGTGAACAATGAAACAAGGCGAGGCGATGCGTTAAGAAGTTCAAATAACGCTTGCTAACAACAGCGTTTAGATTAAAAGTGCCTCACTTCTAACAAAAGTAAACACAAGGTGTTTTTCGCACGAACGTTTTGATTGCGGCATGACGATGGAAATTCCGCCCTCATCCATCGCCCATAGGCTACAACCTGTCAATCACAAAACTGACTATCACTCAGTCACCTTTATTTGGAACGCTATCGCACCACCCATGACAGAAGAACACTTTACTGGAAGTCGTATTCCGCTGGGTTCATGACAACCATGCACTCCCAATCGCCTAGAATGATCTCTTCTCTCTCATTTTCTTTTAAAAGTTAGGTTAATCTTATACAGTAAATTACACTGTAGGCTATGTAGTGCTTTTTGGTAATAGTCCTTGATTTGGGAATTTGGACAGCTCTTTCAAGGAGGTCCCGACCAAACAGTGGACTTTATTGGGAATGGATCACCAAGTTCGTCTAATTTATTTTCTATTTCCGTTGATATGCTCTATAACAGCAACAATACTTCAAATAATCGACCCTGAACCAGCACAGCAAACTACATGCAGCAAGGTAAAACTAGTATTGTACTTCGTGTAAAAAAGATGTGGCTATGAGGAGTATGATGAGTTTGAGGAAATCCTGGATCATTAATCAATCCATAATAATGATTACTGGTGGAATAAGCTTTATTATCACATAGCCTACTGTCAATTGAAGTAAATAATTTGTTTTATCTCTGTGTGTATGCATTGTATTTATGTGTAGGTGTGTGTTTGTTTTTTTGAAACACTAGAATTTGCTTTCTTACCATTATGCAAAAGGTTACAAAGATATAAAATTGAAATTGTTAGTTTGTGTTCTATCTCTTAACACACTTTGAGAATCAAATACTGACCCACTTTACCTATAAGTGTACGTTTTAATAAATATGCTCACGGACAACACGTACTGCAACACAACAGCATTATTACTAATTCACTAGCAGACTCGAACATGACACCAAACTCCAAGGCTTTAGGGCTCTGTTTTCACAGTAGTTCTCTGTCCCTAAAGGTACTAGGGCAAGATTTATTTAACTTCTTTACACACTGTAGTACTGATCAGAAATACCATATTGGCCCAATTGAAATACCCCAATGTCAATAAGACGTGTTATTATTTGATTACAAATCAGGAATCTTAAATATAATGTTTGTTTGTTATACGTATAATGTTTTTTTCACAGTACAGTTTATCAATGTTCACCAAGCTGGTATGTTACACAGCCTTTCTGTTTTTTTCCCCTCAGGGGTTGACTGACTGCAGTCAAAAAGGTAAGCCCTCAAATTACTTAATGAGGGCTGTTGAGAGTTTATAAAATGAAGAAATGCTATAGAATTTCCAATTGCCAATGGCTTTCTTCTTTCACTCTCTTTCTCTCTTGTCATTCTTGTACTCTAGCTGCGGTCGTTCCGTTTGAGGAGGGTCCTGTAAACATCAGCCGACTAGACCTCAAACTGTTTCTATGTTGTACAAACAGAATAGACTGCAAACTGTGCTTGCGTATTCAGCTCTACCTCTCAGCCCAAGGTACCAAGCCACAGAGAGGAATTACATGCCAATTTGGCAATGTTAAAGTGAGGTAGGAACATGGACTGATGCTGGTGAATTTGCACTGTCACAGGTCAGCATGTGGACGAGGAGGTGTCTGGTGACTATGGAGAGTACAGGAACCTGGATAAGTTGGTAGTACAAGGGAGTAGTAGGGAGGTGACAGGCATCCCAACAGGCAAGAAAACACATGCTCTACTGAGTTGAATATGACTGTGTCTTTGGCACAGCCACTAATAAACTCTGCTAACAATCTATTCTGCTCCTCTCTTTGTATTTCAGAAGTGTGTTATAGCTTCCCTAACTTCCAGCCTCGATGTACGGAAGTGAGGTTCAGATGCTGTCACTCTGCACGGAGTGAGCCATTCTTATTTGAGGTACCTAGCCTTATATCCTCCTACAACCACTTATCTCTGGGACAGACGATTGCATGTTACTGTTTTATGTTAATCTGACAATATCATCACATATTATCCTCAATATCATAAAACACACGTGGGCGTTGCTCCAGAAGAATGTTAAGCTGGTGTAAATGTGATGTTGTCTTTGTTTTCTGTGTCTTGTCTATGTATGTGGTGTTTCTATGTGTGTGACTCCAGATGTGGCTGTCCTTCCTGGCTAAGGCAAGGTTTGGCAGCCCAGTCCTCGTCACACTGCTCAATATAGCGAGCACCATTACCATCCCATCATTACAAGAAGGTACAGTAAAGATACAGATACAGTAAAGATATACATTATTCTCATCTTTTTTGGGTAGGATGATTAATCAAAAATCTTGTCTGCTTGTTTGTCTCTTAGTTTGTTCCCCTGACCTGTATGTTTCAGTTGAAGAGTGTGATGGTAAGTAAAATATTTTTTGATTGCTGATTCTGCTGATTTGCACACTTTATGTGTCCTGCCTGGTGATTCACATATGACAACAATTCTTAGTGCCCAAGCTTCAAGCTGTGACTGACCTGAGGAAAGGTGTGGTTCTGCTCCAATTGGACAACTCTAGTCTGACACAGACCAAGGAGATGGTGATGTGCCAGATGTTTGGGACAGGAGTGGGTGGAGTTTGCAGAAAACAGAATTGGGTGAGTAAATTCCAAAGAACTTCAGCAATTTTCTGCTCACAAACTCCAAATCCTTGTACTGTTGTGAATCATGCAATTGAGTTCTCTACTTTTTTCAGCACAAAGACCAGAGGGAGATGGCTATTCCTCTGACTTCTATTGCACCTTGCTTGTGTTTTCGGGTAAATTTGATTCTCAAAAATATTAGAATATGAAACTGAATGCAAGAATGATCCCTTTGTGTATTTAATGAGTCACGCTTACTATACACGGTACTATAAATCTTTCACTTGCCAACTCCTCCAATCCCCACCCACTTTTTCCAAACGCACACAGCTTGTGTGCATAGCGTGTGTGTAGCATTTGTAATGCATTGAGGATGTGAAGTAAACAGGACAGTATACACAGTACAGAAGTATAACATTTTCTTACATCTAACTTTCTCTGTGTCAGGTCAGGTGGAAAGGAAAGGAACTTCACAACATGGTCTGCCCCTTCCTTAACCACCAAGGTAGGACACCATTTGTCTGACTTAGGGTTTGTGGCATAACACAAATAAAAATTGGGTAGTCACATTACAACAAAAGCAAAGTGTAGGCTACCTTATATTGCATTTATGTCCTGCTAGGCACTTTGTAATGGCAGAATAATTATTTTGGTTCAGAAATCTTCAGAAGAATGCGGGATAACGTGTCTGTGTCTGTGGTGGAGGCACAGACGAGGGAGGGCAATGGCAAAGCTCTTCAATGGAACCTGACTGCTCCCTGTAGACTAAAGGGGGAACTCTGGCTGTGCAGGACAGATGTGGTGGCAGGCCAGTGTGTGGAGGTGGAGGGTTCCAGACAAAAACTGAATAACCAGTCCAGTGATGGCTGGATTGCCACTCTCTATGGACACTGGGTAATGACTGTGTGGAGTTATGGTTAATGTGAGACCTTCAGTAGAGGTTGTTCTTTGGTTCCTGATCTCACATTAGCTTGGCTTTGACCTAAACCTTTCCATACTTTATACATTTAGAGGATGATTTCTGAGACTGTGTCTAATTGTTTGTGGGTTTTATTTGGACAGAAATGGGGAGAGTTCCTTAATGTGATCCCCGATCCTGCTCTCTGTGTACAGGTAAGTCACTTTCTCTAGAGGTGTAGGTTGGTAATGAAGTAAAATTGATTTAAAAAAACTGCTGTATTTATAGAGAACATGTGGGCTCTTTTGTCAAGGTGAAAGTGCAGGGAATGGATTCTGACCTGGAGCCAGTGTGTCCATTTGCAAGTAAGAATCTTTCAGATTTCAATTCTATGTTTAAATGTGTGTCCTAGCTGTCTTTGGTTAACCCCCTGTATATCTACTGAATCAAGCACCACACATTAGCTGGTGTTCCATTAGCTGAAAGGATTGTTGGCCGAAATAATAACGACAAAGAAAGATTACAGTATTTCAGTTATTACAGCTTTTTTACAGGTGCAGTCTCAACTATTTATCTGTGTTGTCCAGGAACCCGTGGACGATGGACTATGCCTTTGCTTTTTGGTCTGTTGTTCATCTGTCTGAGCATTCCAGCAGCCTTTGTCATACAGGGTGTCCTGAAAGGTTTGTTAATCATCTACTGAGTACAAAACATACAGTAGTCAGCCTCGGAACTCGTTTTCTCTGTAATAACACTTAGATCTCACACACATTGTATTGTGTTGTGATTGTATTCATTCTTATCCCTCTAGGATATTTGTGGAGGTGGTTGAAAGAGGATGACATAAAAGGTTTGCAAAAAATAATTGGTCTATTACTTGTTTTTACTTTTGCAGTTCACTTCCTACATTCTATAGGGTGATATGTACTGTATATATATTTTTTTTGTGGCATCTATCAATTCCTGGCTGCATCTCTCCCTATCTCTGTCTCAGGTGCAGTAGGAGGGGGTCATGTGGTGCTGCTGTACCTCCCTGATGAGGACCCAGCTTTATCAGGGCTGGTAGGTCGCCTGGGCACGTCCCTTCAAGCTCTGGGCTTAAGTGTATCTTTAGACCTGTGGAGTCAGGCTGAACTTGGTGTCTTGGGCCCTGTACCCTGGCTTCACTCCCGGCTGGACCGTCTGCAGAGACAAGGGGGCAAGGTGATCCTAGTGCTGACCAAGACATCATGGGACAGGGCTGAGGACTGGGGCCACCGGGGCTGGGGTAGGGATTCTCCCAAAGGGATGGAAGAGGGAGAAGCAGATGGGGATTGTCCTGCCCCATCGTATTCAGATGTCTTCAGTGCCTCGTTTAGCTGCATACTAGCAGACTACCTGCAGGGTCGTGCTGGTGAGCGCTTTGCTTTGGTGCAGTTGGAGTCTCTGCCTCCCCAGCTGGCTGGGGGTAGCAGGCCCTTGCCTGAACTCTTTCGCGGGCTCCCCCTCTTCAGTCTGCCCTCCCAGAGCCTGGGCTTTCTGACTGAACTGGCCATACGAGGGCGTGGAGCTACTGTGTCTGGGCGAAGGCGACGTGCTGGGGGGCTGAGGGCTGCCTCAAGGGCCCTGGCAGGAGGACTGAGGGGCTTTACTGGTGAGTCCACTGTGTTTCGGCTAGCAGGCGTGTCCCAAGACTGTGTTGGAACAGAGGTGGAGGACCTTTGGGAAACTGTACCCCTGCAGCCATCGCTGTCTCTTCCCTCCACCCCACCATCCAGCCCCGATACATGTTCCAAGACCGTTGGCTTAGACTGGGTTTGACAGGGCAGGAGAGGCTGTGGAGCCGTCAGAAGCCTAGCATATGAGGACAGCTGTGACCATTGTAGCACTACTGTAAAACTATTTGGTTTCAAGAACTTATTACCCCAAATACTATGGGTTATGTAAAGTTATGTTTCATCATGTTTCATAATAGGCTTGAAAAGGAGAAAGTTACTTTCGTAAACTACTACTTCACACTTTATTGTATTTCTAACTCTAAATGTGTAGTGTTAACTATATCAGAATATGGTCGATAAGCTTACCTTCTTACAACATACATTTTTGCTCATGGGTGTGGTTATATGTTTTGCCTTATGTGAAGTGATGTAATTTTTTGCCATATTAACTTGACATGTATACATGTAACATATTGTAAATCAGCAGAGTGTGTTCTGAGTGTGTGTGCTATGGGATTGTACATGCTTGTGTTTGTAATATGGGATGTAGATAAATGTAGCTACTGTTCGACTTCAATGTCCAGATCCTTATTTTTTTCTATGCATTTTTCTATGTTTCCATTTAGTATTTTTTGGAAATGTTGATGTGCATATTCACAGGGCTTTTTTAATAAACTAAAACAAAACCTCCTTTTGTTTTGGGATGACATAATAAAACAAGCAAAAACAAATGGCGATCTAGTCATTGCCTGAATTTCATGTGTATTTTAACCCCCAAAGCCAATGTCCAAAACTATCACAAAATATTTCTATCAGAGAATGTAAGCAAACCTTCAACTTTTGGTAGGTATCTTGACACAAGCTGTAACCTTAATTTACTGTAACACGTTGAGTGCACCTGCCATTCATCCTTGGCATGTTCACAGTAGCAGACACGCCTCTTTTAGTACTCGGCGGATCATGATTGGGTCTCGAACGAAATCACAATGGGGTTTGGCCGTTTCTATCCATGCAGCTGGGATGCGAAAATAGCAGATGTGAAGGGGGACCGAAGGGGGAGTTATCATTAGCACTCCCTTTTATGAGCAGCTAGCTAGCTAACTATTTATGAAGGTTAGCTAGCTGCGCACGAGTCAACGAACAGCACCAGGCAATAATATAATCCAGAAAACAGCATCGCTAGCTAGCAGTGTTTTAGTCAGACGTCGCAGAGGAAGCTTGATAACGTGCGAGTCTGTCTCTCAAACTGCAGGTAGGATCAGCGATGAAGCTAGGCTTGCTATCTAGCTAGCCCACAGTACAGCCTAGTACTTGTAGCTAGCTAAAATGAAAGCTCTGTGGGCTAGCTAGCCGGCGAGTTGTCTATGTAAAATACTTGAAGTAACTGATAACGGTCAATTTCTATGATTTTATAAGCTCTCATTTGACATGTGAAGTTAATTTGACGTTAGCATGCACGCAGCTTGCCATCTTCGCAGAGTTAGAGCTATAGCTACTGTCTAGTTTGATGATGCTGATGATAGTGTTAGCCTCTAATCAGGTCAGGACGTCCCCCTTGGCGACACACATGATCGCTGTCAAGGTTGAGAAACATGGATTTGAGATCACATTAGGCCTACTCAAAATGCCTACAATATTCAAATACTACTAATAATATATCTAATAATGAGTAATAATAATATTCTGTAAAGAACAAAATAATCCTGTGAACAACTCATAACACTTGGATTTTGGTTTCCCTGTTTCATCAAAGGACTAGAACCTGTCTACAGTATTTATGTAGTTCAACATCTGTCCGATCCAGTATCATCAGTACTTATTTCCTGTCTCCCTGCTGTTTGTCTATCCTAGCTGTGTGCAGCGCCATGTGGTGCTCGTGGCCCCTGCTCCCAGCCCTGGTGCTTTTCTCAGTGCTCTCAGTGGTCCAGGTACAGACAGCACCCTGCCAGACATGTCGCAAACTCACTGACAGTTTCCTCAAGGTCAGTCTCACTTTCTCACTCATTGTGTTCTTTGTCTCTGGTTCTATGTTTCTTATCTTCCTCCTCATTTACCATCTGTTATTATGTGATCTTTCTCTTACCTCTAGGGCCTGGAGAGAACAGCCAATAAGAACTTTGGGGGTGGTAACACTGCCTGGGAAGAGGAGAAGCTGGCTAAATATGAACGCAGGTGAGGGTGGGCTCAACATGTTTCATCTCTGAGATGAATGGAATGCCAGGCATTGTATCATGGCTTTGTGTAAGTCAGTTACCATTGACAATGTGGGCCTGATGCTTTCATACAAAGGTCTGTTACCTGATGCTTCTTACATTAATTATATGCTGATTAAAGCTACCTGCAGTAGCCCAGTGGTGCCGTTGTAAGGTTGAGTAATACGGAACTAATTCCAGTGTTGGAGGCATACACGTGTGCTTGCCTGGGGGATTGAGTATGTGTACAGTATCTGGAAGGTTATCTGTTTGAATTTAAAAGAAGAAACAGATGATCACAGTCCTCATGGTTTACAGTGCTCTTTCCTCCTCCTGAGCCTCGCCCAATATCTTCTGTTTTAGTGAGACTCGCCTGCTGGAGATTGTAGAGTCGGCCTGTGAGACTTCTGACTTTGACTGTAACCGATTGCTGGAGCAGATAGAGGACCAGGTGGAAACATGGTGGTTTCACAGGTGTGTGTGTGTGTGCTGTAAAGTACCAGTAACTCACCCGTCACTGCCTTAACCACCACTGCTTGTGTGTCCTGTAGGCAGCAGGAGGCTCCAGACCTGTTTGAGTGGCTGTGTATAGAGGAGCTCAGACTCTGCTGTCCACCGGGGCGCTTTGGACCCCAATGCCAAGGTTGTGCGTTGATCTACTATACAAACATGTATAGTAGTTAAACAGCCTTAGCCTCACACATCTCCCCTAGGTTCACTGTACAGAGAGGATGGCTTATATCTGGGTTTGATCCTCCTGCAGAATGTCAGTCTGGGCCAGGAGGAGTGTGTGGAGGTCTGGGCCGCTGCGAGGGAGAGGGAACACGTCTTGGAGACGGTGACTGTGTCTGTGACCCCGGATACTCGGGCCAGCTGTGTCAGAGCTGTGCCGACGGCTACTACAGGGAGAAAAGCTCCAATCACAGCACAGCTGGCTGCGCAGGTAGTCAATCACAGACAGTCTGATGGACGGCCAGTCGCATGCAGATGTATCGATACTAAAAGTTTTTTTTTTTTTTGTCATGACTGTAGCATGCTACCACTCATGCAAGAAGTGTACCGGGCCCGAGGATTACAAATGTCTAGACTGCAAACCTGGATGGATCCTCCATGACAACAAGTGTGTGGGTAAGTACATATGTGTGTGTCTCTCTCTCTCTCTCTCTCTCTCTCTCTCTCTCTCTCTCTCTCTCTCTCTCTCTCTCTCTCTCTCTCTCTCTCTCTCAGTGTAACTTCTAATATAATCAGCCTTTTTCATGTAGACACTGATGAGTGTGGCACAGAACTGGCTCGATGTCCCTCCAACACCTACTGCCACAACACAGATGGATCATACGAGTGCAGAGGTAGGAGCCTTCTCAGTAAACATGGTTCTGTTACATGTATCGGGATTCATAAGAGTTTGTAGTAAACCCTGTGTTTCCCTGCTCTGCACCGACCCAGGCTGTGACCAGGCATGCGTGGGCTGTATGGGCAGTGGACCAGCCCGCTGTAAAAAGTGTGCCCGTGGATACAAGCTCAAAGGAGCCAAGTGCCTAGGTGAGAGAGTTCATCAGTGTTTGTGTTTAGTATCTCTTTCCCTCTCTGTGTAAACATCATCCTCTCTGTCTCTCTTTCAGACGTAGATGAGTGTAGCGAGAGGGCCATAGCATGCCCAGGCCTGAATGAAGCCTGTGTAAACGAGGAGGGCTCCTTCCATTGTGACTGTGCTGATGGCTTCATCCGCCGAGACAGCATCTGTGTAGAGAACCAGCCACCCAGTAACTTACACACACACACACACACACACATATGTATGTTAAGTAACTTTTGAACAGCAGCCTCAATAAACCTTTGGTAATCTCTTTCCTTAGGTGGTCCAGAGAAAGGTCTGTTTGATGACATGACAGATGACGAGGTCCTGGTCCTACAGCAGATGTTTTTTGGCGTGGTTATCTGTGCCCTAGCAACGCTCGCTGCCAAGGGCGACATGGTGTTCACAGCCATCTTCATCGGGGGCGTGGCTGCAATGGCCGGCTACTGGCTGACAGAGAAGGGCGACCGAATGCTGGATGGATTTCTGAAGGGACGATAGCCTATCAGACGCCATGGATTCGGGAAATAGAAGACACTTGGAATGCAAGCCAATTAACAGATTCAGTTGGAATGGCTACAGCTTTACTGGCCAGTTAAGGAGGTGTTGGTTTTAGTGTTGGGTGACCGAGGGGTGTAAGGAGAGGCGCAGTGGGGAGACATTGCCTTTCGTACGATGGACAATACAAAGAAGATGACTACAGATAATGGTTAAGTTATTTAAAATAGGACCAGGTACAAGAGCTAAAGACACGAGCTATTCAGAAAATATTGAAGACACAGACCATGTGTGCACTGATAATGGATCTAAACTTGAGCCCCTGACTTTGTCCTAGGAGAGCGAATGGGGGCACAGGAGACTTCTACTGATTGTTACTAAGTTATTATGCATTTGTATCTTATACTGGGCAAAACTTTGCTCCAATATGATGTCTATTGCCTCCACACAATCTAGACCGTGACCACTTATAATGCATCCTTGGTTTTTCCTGGATGCTGTTACTTTGACACCCAGGCTTTTGTGCAGCTGGGAGAGAGACAGGTGGAGCGCCTGACCCTGCTGCTATATGGATGAAAGTGCGGAGAAGATACTGCTGTCCAATATAGAAACACTGTTCATTTTTTGTCTCCATTAGGACTTTTGCACAGAACGACTCTAGGTATGAATGCATGAATAACAGAAACTGCAGCAGCTGATGATGTCCTGTATCTTTCAGATCTTCTTTCAGTTATGCTCTGATTGGCATGAAAGTGTATAGCTGCCTGTTGCCCCTTCTTTCTTATTTACTGTTAGATGTTAGACACTGTAAGGATTCAAGGCCCATCATGACCCATCAGGGCCCAGTCACTTTGCCCCGTAGCAGGTGAATGAGTGAAATTGTGTGGCTGTAGTGGTATAACAAATCCAATGTTGTACATCAGCAGACAAGGATGTTACCCATTCTGCTTCTGCATTTTAATTTATTTTTAAACTATGATTTATTACGTGTGGGTCTTGTTGTAGTATGTTAATGGTAGGCCCTGCTCCGTGAGACCCAGGTTCCTTGATCAGGTCTGACTGCACTACTTAAGCTACTTGATTGGTCCAAATCCATCCATGTTTTTATCTGTGACTCATTCAGAATCAGACTCAGAATGTACTGTAGCACACGCTGATGAGAGCTGACCACGTACACGTTCCTTTGCCACATTTCTCATGGTCCATGTCTCCGTTTCATGACAACTTTGTGTATATTTGTCGTCCACTCAATAAATTTGCATCATCATTATGGATAGACATTTAATTTTGTTGTACTTTTCCATAAATGTAGACATCTCATACACCCCCCCCCCCTGATTTGTTGACACATGCAGTAGTGTTATAGGATGTGGCAGAGCAGAATCTGAGCCTGTGTGTCTACTTCAGAGTGCCGCTCCAGTTGATAGGGTTGAGGTGCAGCAGTTCTTTCTCCCTCATTGCCTCCAGGGAGCGAGTTAAGACCCTGTCCCTCCAGCGCTGCTCCATCAGCTACAGACACACAGGGAAGAGGGAAGGATAGATGACCATGTTCGCCTTCACTTGGATATCATTGAAGATCAACAGCGCAGCCAACATTTGGACATGTGGTACCCTCTTGTTCTCATCTCTGTAATGTGTCATCTCTTTGCTGTGATGGACCCTCTTCTCCCTCTCGTTGGACAGAGCTAGGCGATCTACTTCCCGCAGAAACTCCGCCTCTGCAGCCTTACTGGCCATCTGCATGCTCTGCCCCGCCCTTTTCTCCTCTATCTGTCTCTTGAGATGCTCCCGCACTTCCTTCCTGGAAGACAGGATTGTTTTTCAAGCCAGAGAGCCCCTACAAACCATTAGAACGATAATTATAATTGATAGGGAAGGAGAAGGCACTAGAAGCCAGTTTCAGAGAGAGGTGGGGGTGGGGCATGGGAATCAGTACAGATAACTACAGTTTGTATCACATCAATCAAAATTATGACTCAGTAAGGAATACTATGTGCAAAATAATTGACTACCTGTACTCCTCTCTCTCAGTGCTGGTGCCATAGAATGGCTTACGCCAGACTTGGTGATACCTTAAATATGCATAGGAAAAAAGGTATTACCAACTCATCAAAGGTACTAAAATCCCCATAGCATCTGACAATATCATAAGCTCTGCTTAGTCAGACTTACTTAAAGTACTCTTTTCTCTGCATGAACAATGTTCTCTGGTGGTTATGATGGTGAACTGCCAGTGTCTCCAGCCAGACAGTGCGTTTACGGACTAGAGGTGGATGTAGGGGGTCCAGTCTAGGTATACTCTGGTGAGTTGTTACATAATACAAATCCTTAGTGGTGGCAAGATAAATAGTCACCAGAAAGGTAATTCAGATGTGGAGCTTACCTGGTTAACTGTAAGAGACAAAGTAGAAGGAGAGAGCAGTGGCAATGTCACAGATGTGACCATCAGGTAGCGACTCTGATGGATAGGTGTGGCACTTGGAATGGACACAGGTGTGGCAGTGGAAGTTTGACGCACAGCAGCTGTGTAGGTGAAACAGGTGAGATATTGACTGACAGTTGACATTTGATGCTAAGATAGTACCACATAAAAGCCACACCAAAGTTGTGCTTACGTAGTTTCATTCTGTAGTTGTATCCTTCTGTAGTTTCCTCGTGTTCAACAACCAATTGAGTCCAGTTTTAGTACAAAAACGTCTGTAAGGTCACTCAACTTTATGGCACTCCTTATCGCTACTGTTTCAGAAACTTGTAGCTTGTGAAGTATTGAAACATAAAAGGAATATACTGGTCTAAACCTCTAGCACAATAACATGTTAAGTAAGATAGATAGGTACTGAAGTCATAAACGAGCTAACAAGAGTGTTTAGTCGTTGGCAACAGTTGCCTTAGGAATCAGGTTACTCTTATGTAGAGAAAGCTGGCGCTGTGCGCCGTACAATGCACCACTGCCCTTCAAAAGAAAATGTATTAGCATGGGAACAAGGACCTGAACATCTATAGTCAGACAACAGCTGTACTAGCTCATTAACCCTCTTCAAAATATATTGAAGTGAATGTTACTACTGCAAAGTGCAAATAGGGCTTTAAGATTAAAATAAAATATTTCCTCATATATCGGAACAATTATAAAGAAGAAATAAGTCCATAAAGTACATAAAACAAAGTATTTTATTTGAAACAAACACATAGCATGATGTACGAGGCTCACTGACGAAGTATTCAAATGTCTGGGTTCCAGTATGGCAGGTTTGTGGGCTTGTGAGCAAGGATTCAGGTCCACCCTTGTTGATAAAACAGGTTTTGCTGGAAAATTAGGAAAATGGATCCTGCTGTTTGGCAGACTTGTTGTAGACATGTTAAATGCCTAGACTTTCAGAGTTCTCCTGCAGCCAAGTGTGATACTTGTTCAACTTGTGATCCTGGGGAGTCACCTGGAATAAGACACACACCATAAGCTCACTGTTGACAAAAGCTTATATTACATTTAGTCATTTAGCACAAGCTCTAATCCAGAGTGACTTACAGTAATTACAGGGACATTCCCCCCGAGGCAAGTAAGGTGAAGTGCCTTGCCCAAGGACACAACGTAATTTTAAACGGCCGAGAATCGAACCGGCAACCTTCTGATTAACAGCCCTTCCCTAACCGCTCAGCCATCTGACCCCAAATAAAAACCTATTTGATATGATAATTTATTTTATCCAAAGCGATGTACAGGGGACAGTTTGAATCAGGCGGAGCTGGTTTATGCAGGAGACTCCGAGACCTAGCACGTCACTAGCAACTCGTCATATCACGCAGTCGGGGCACACCTTAGCAGGGCGGTCTATTTAAACAGGATATCGCTTTATATCGGTTCTGTGTCCCTTTCGTAGGGGGAATGCGTTCGCTGCTCTCTGCTCGGATGTCGAGACGGTGTCTCCGTTGGATGCGGCAGGAAGCCGAGCAGAACCATTATGCCAAAACATGTATTTTATCGTGTGTAATAAAGTATCAAGTAATCACTACTACTGAGTCCTCCTGCCTGAACTTGGGACAACTTGACCAGAAGGACACTGAGTTAGTGTTCCACCCATCTCCATGGTGGGAGACAGCACTGAATATTAGGCACATAATGATATAACTCCTTGTATGACTCACTCACCTGTCTCCATTCCTCCACGCAAAATATTCTGTAGGAGTCATTGCCATACTTTCCAATGCCATGGAGCTCTATGGGGTAACGCCACTTCTTAATCAGGTACTCATCTGTATAGGACACAAAGAAGTATGAGGCTGTGTAACACAAAAGTGGATCTGGGAATTTTGACTTAAGAGTCACCTTGTAGTAATTAGAAAATCATTTTTGCCTGTGAACCAGGACATGTTTGGAGAGTGGACTCACCAGAGAACCTGATGATGGTTTTGGCTCGGAGCTCATACAAGCCCAGAGGCCTGAGCAGCTCAGCCAGGGGCTTCCAGTCAGCTCCCCGGGTCACCTCTGCTGATGGGTACTGTTTAAAGAACTGCCACAGCACTGGGATGGCCATTTTACCTGGTTGAAAGAGGACACATAGACACTTACTCTTGTATTTCTCCATGCTACTGTGTGTGTGTGTGTGTGTGTGTGTGTGTGTGTGTGGGGGGGGGGGTGTAGTCACCGCTGGTCTTGTTAAGGAAGATGGTGGCCACCAGAAGTTTCCAAGGATGATGAAATAGGGTTTCTTGTACCAAGTTAAAGGGGGAGCGAGGGGGGATCCACTTCTTCAATGCTTTTCTCCTGGGGGGACTCAGACCTGGGTAGAGACAGTACACCAGTCTCAAGAACCATTCCATTTCTGACCCTTTGACATGCATTGATACCTATTACTCAGTTTAACCATTACCCTCTTTTAGTGCCTTCCTGCTGAAGTAAGGACTAGTCTTCCGTTTGTCTACCGACAACTTTGATTCTGCATAGCAAGAGGACATGACAGACCATCAGATTTGAGTTTCATTTAGCAACAAAACGGACCAATACTGACATTGTTCATGACTGGTACAGACAAAATAGAAACTTACTTCTACTGGAATCTATCACTGGTGTAGGGCTCCCTCCAGTGGTCTCAGGAGATGACAACAGCTCCACCTGTTCCGGCACCTCTGTTTCCAAGTCGCCCATAGCCTCACCCTTAGCATCAGGCTTCCTAACCTTCTCCCCCTCAACCAAGCCCTCATCTTCCCCCTCACTCTCAGTGGCTGACTGAATCGTCACTACTGGAGCAGGAAGCTGAGAAACTGTACGTTTCTCCTGTTGGCCAATAGAAGGATCTAGTGGGTCAGCAGGCCGGGGCAGTCTCAGTATCTTCTCCCTCAGCAGCCCTTTCCTTTGAGGACTCTCCAGGATGACATCCTCAGCTGCTGATGAGCCCTTTTCAGCTGAATCACTGCCATCCTTATCCTTGCTAGATAAGTCATGAGTGTTTCTCTGAGGGATGTCTTTGTTGATGTCAGGTGGCGGGATACCAGTGTCTGTGCAACTCCTTGTCGCATCTCTGTGATTGTCCCTGACGAAGGGAGCTGTGTCAGAAGACTGCTGGGTAAGAATGGTGATTTGGTCTCTGTGTCTGGTCCTCTGCCTACAGGATGTGGATAAGGCGGCTTGTTTTCTGCTGTTCGGCAGCTTCTCCTGTCTCTCCTTCTGTCTGGTTTCCCTCTTCTGTCCCTCCTGACAGGCCAAGGAAAGAGGGGTTTCTGCACCGCCACCCTTGGTGGAGAAGTCAAAGTGTTCCACGTGTAAATCTCTTCCTTCATCTTGGAGGAGAAAGGCTTGAAGAGATGCCCTTGACCGAAACCTCTGTCCCTGGGGACTGCAGAGAAAGTAATCTGATTGCCTAATGTGGTATTGATGGTCTGATTCCAGCCACAATGCACTTATCCTCGTGCTGAGTGATCACTATTGAGTTAAGCTTACATAATTGTGACAACACATTGCATTAAATAATGAAAAAGATGTACTGTCACCTTGTTATATAGACGTCCATTTTACCAGCTGTCTTTCCAGTTTTCCGCTGTTTCACCACTCTCACCCAGCCTGGTGGCATCCTAGAAGCTTGGCATGACTCCTCCATGAATCCAATGGGGCTTGGGGTCTGAGAGTTCATCACAAACAGATCTACGTTGAGGTCTGTGTTTTTGAGTTATTTGTTTGTGACAGTCATTGCGTGAGTTCGGATTTATGAGCAGTGTTCAGTACCTGTCTAACAGTACGAACCCGGGATCGCCTGAGTATAAGGCTGAAATCTTATGATGATGAGAGCACGTTTTCCGACTTACCATGAAAGCCTACAATATCCTTCAGTTTTTGCTTGACATTGCTCACTGTTGTGAAGATCTTGCAAGCCACGGATTTTTCAGCCTGAATAATTGTTCAGGCACTAGTTATGATGAAGTTAACATCACACGTTGCTTTCTCTATTGTACTAGCCTATGATTCTTTAACCAGATTGGACGGAGTATAAAATAAAATCAAAACTACAATTTAACCATGAAATATTGTATTTATTCGCGCAAATCTGAACACCATGGTAGCAAGCTAGCCTAGAGAGTTGCAACGTTTATCCAAGCTTCAGACGTCATATGACGTGCGCAAACGCAGATCCTGCAGTTGCGCAGGAGTTGGCAGTGAATGCACAAACTGAGATGCTGACAGCAAGCTAGCAATCTCGTAGCAATCTGTTGAACAAAATACATCAGTCGATTTGATAAAAGTCACAATGAGAGCCGTCGCCACATGGATAGACAAAGTACATGATCGTGACAAAGTTGAGCAATGGTAAGAGTATTTTTGAACTGTGTCTGCTGTCTGATTTGCTCTAACGTTACTAGTCTAATGCTAACGCACTAAAAGGCTATAGCACTACAGTAGCTAGTTTATAAAGTGTTAGGGTAGCAACGGCGGTTACTATGTAAACTCCCAGATTGTCCACATTGATCAGCTAGGGCTTTCAAGTGCTGCGTTAGTTGTCTAAGTGCATAGAACCAAAACTGTTAGTAAGGTACTATGCCATGCAGTTGCGTCTCTCTTATTATTTTAAAGTAGCTTAGATTAACAGCCTACTCTGTGCCCTTTTATGATATTATGCACTAGTTAGCTGCAAGCTACTGTAGTTGAGCTGTCTAGCCTGACCTCTTGGATGCAGCAGTTAAAAGCATTTTAGATAATTTGTCAATTTTACTATGTTGCATCAGTTATACGCTATGAAATCACCTTTCAAATGTAGCTCTTATTGTTAAGGTTACGGTTAGCTACTTATAAATAATATATGCTAAACTTATTATGGATGCTCAAATTCAATAGATTGATGGATAGATATGTGTACAATATTAAGGTTACGTTATTTATAAAGACGTGCAACTCTGTGCACAGGGTCAGCAGTCATAAAATGATACGATCATGTTCTTCATTCTAGTATCTACGATCTTGCCTTCAAACCAGACGGCAGCCAACTTATTGTTGCTGCTGGAAATCGTGTTTTGGTAAGATATATCCCTTTGTTTGTCTCTTTATGTATTGCCAGAAAAATCTAACTAATATTCGTTAACATGAATAACTGACCATATGGCAGTAAATGACAGTAAGTCTACTAAGGGAATCAACATGTCCTTATTCTAGGTGTATGACACATCGGATGGAACTCTTATTCAACCCCTGAAAGGACACAAGGATACTGTCTACTGTGTGGCTTATGCTAAAGATGGTACTAGACATTTGAAACCTTGTCAAAATAATATCTTAATAGCCACCACCATCACCACATCTTGTTTCATATGGTATCCTACTTTGTAACAGGAAAACGGTTTGCATCAGGGTCTGCTGACAAAAGCATCATAATATGGACTTCTAAACTGGAAGGGATTCTAAAATACACGTGAGTTTGTCACCAGGTCACACATATATGACTCATATATGACATTAATTTATGGTCAATCTTTCTGTATAGCTGCTTAGCTCATTTATGTGTATCTCCTCAGCCATAATGACTCCATCCAGTGTGTGGCCTACAACCCTGTCACTCACCAACTGGCTTCCTGTTCCTCTGGGGACTTTGGTAAGTAGGCTGAGACTGCACTTTGATTTCCCAGAGGGATAGAATATTTAAAGTAACACTGTTGTTGTTAAAGCACTAGTTATTTGTTTTGTTGTATTCTGTTTCTGTAGGTCTGTGGTCCCCAGAGCAGAAGTCTGTTTCCAAACATAAAGTCAGCAGCAAGATAACATGCTGCGGGTGAGTGTGACTCTTCAGTTTCAGACTTAGAAAGTGTTTAGATCTCCAAATGTTTATATACCTAATGCAACACTAGCCGACCTGTGCTGAAGTATTCCATTTGACCATAGGTGGACCAACGATGGCCAGTACCTGGCCCTGGGAATGATGAATGGGGTGGTGAGCATCAGGAATAAAAACGGAGAGGAGAAGGTCAAAATAGAGCGTCCAGGAGGCTCCTCCTCTCCTATCTGGTCCATTGCCTGGAATCCATCAAAGTTAGTCCCTGAATGTGGTTGGCATGTTACTTTTCAGTAAATTCATAAATGTTATAGGAGTTTTTGTCTTAATGTTAGAACGGGGGTCTTGGTCTTGAGTTGGCCAGTAGATGGCAGTGTTTGACCAGGCAGGCTCTCACAGGGACTGGTGGAAGTGGATGCCATTCTGTGAGGCAGAGGATGACGATGCTGTGGATGAGAGAAGTCTGGAGCAGCTGTACCTGCTGGCTGATGCCACCAGCTGCCAGAGCAGACAGAGCAGCACAGTAGGGATACTGGATGTGCAGATGGAGGTAGAGAGACAGGCAGGGTCAGGGATAGAGAGAGACGGGTCTGGAGGAGAAGAGACAGCAGAGACAGTGCTGCAAGAAGTCATCTCTGACCCAGGGTACTGCAGCCAGCTCAGGTATGGAAGGGGAGAAGAGGAAAGTGGAAGCAAGGACGTTTGAGTGATAGATTTCCGGCGCAGATTTCTGAAGACAGTCAGATGTGTTACCTTAGCAGTGACAGTGGCAGAGTGTTGAAATGTATAATAATGTCATAACACTGACTTGTTTCATGACCTCAGGGATGAGCACAATGATATCCTGGCTGTAGCAGACTGGGGCCAGAAGCTGTCCTTCTACCAGCTTAGCGGTAAACAGGTGTGGATGCAAATGATTACATTATTAATACACAATGCCTGGGAACTTTGATTGATCAACGAAGCCTAAGTTGTCTGGATGTTATCATTAAAAAAAAATCTTTGCTATGGCAACCAGCCACAATTATATTTAGGCAACCTACAACACACGGCCTAATGTCCAAAGCATGTCATGATACCACTTCACTGGACCTGTAAGGTCAATATTCCTGTTGCAATCAGCCTGTCAGAAACAATTGAAACCATAACACTGCATTGGACGTGATCCTGTTCAGTGTTTAATAACGTTTCCCTTCCACCCCCTCCTTCCCAGTGCCCCTGGGTATTACTGGAATTATAGACAAATATGCACTGTTCATTACTCTGCCATGATACCTTAGGTTCATACGTTGTCACTGGGATGTTTATCTGTTTAAGTGAACATGCTGTTTTGATTACAGCGCTAGGAATAGTCTGTAATAAAACAACGAAGGTTGTCCAAATGGGTCTTATTTCAGGGCAAAAGAATGGACCGTCAGGCGGTTTTCTTTACAGTGTGAGGAGAAACAGATGCACCGTCGGGGAACTGATATGACGTTGCACAAATGGACCTCAAGTGCCAGCACAATAGGGCCTATTTAGAAAAGAGAGTGTTTCTTTTTTTATTATTTTTTAATGTCTTTTGGACAGGCACTCAAAGGGACAGCTAAATGGACCGCAGGCTTTGATGTGTGTAAGCCCAGTCTGGGGAAAGTGTTGGCCCAGACCCTGTTTCATAAATTGTCGAGAGATTTCCTTGTTGTCTTCATGGCTGCTTCTCTGCTTCTCTCAGATAGGGAAGGACAGGACTCTGACCTATGACCCCTGCTGCGTCAGCTACTTCTCCAAGGGGGAGTACATAGTCATGTGCGGCTCAGATAAGCAGGCCTCCCTTTACACCAAAGACGGGGTGCGGCTCGGCACCATCGGAGAGCAGAACTCCTGGGTGTGGACCTGCCGGGTCAAACCAGACTCCAACTATGTGGTGGGTTGGGATACTATGGAGACCTTGTGGAAGAGTGTGAAATCAGACCTCATGCTGTAGAACTGTTCCCATGCCAGAAGATCTCATGTAACCATGTGTGTAAGCATGTGGTTGTGAGAGGGAACAGTATCACAATGCTGTGATATGTTATTAAAGTGGGGATTTGAAATGGTATCACAGCTTAAGATGGGTTCACAAACCAATAACACAGATGCCTTTTCTTGGTCTATACCACATGTGATGATGTATGAGAGAGAGAGACAACTTTCTGTCTGGTATTTGTGCCAGATCGGGCCCTGACAACAGGAAGAATGTGCCTCTCGCTGTCTTTTCTCCAAGGTGATAATGGGATGCACTGCTACATTGTTGTGCTGAGTGTTTTAACCGGCTCCCCTGCAGGTGCTGGGCTGTCAGGATGGGACCATCGCTTTCGTCCAGCTCATCTTCAGCACCGTGCACGGCCTGTACAAGGACCGCTACGCCTACAGAGACAGCATGACCGATGTCATCGTCCAGCACCTCATCACCGAGCAGAAAGGTGTGGTCACATACACACAGCCCTCCTCACAGGCCACCAGGCCACTCAGGAAAAGCAGCAGGGCCCCTCTATCATCCGCTCATCCGCTCTCTCCCCCACCCCCCCCCTCTCATCCCTTTCTCTTCCAGTGCGCATTAAGTGCAGGGAGCTGGTGAAGAAGATTGCCATCTACAGGAACCGCCTGGCCATCCAGCTTCCTGAGAAGATCCTCATATACGAGCTGTATTCGGACGATTCCTCCGACATGCACTACCGAATCAAGGAGAAGATCTGCAGGAAGTTTGAATGCAACCTGCTAGTGGTCTGTTCCCTGCACATCATCCTGTGCCAGGTGAGACTGCATGGCTGGTATGTGTCAGAGTATGTTTACAGTGTGGAGTGTCTGCTGCACTTGGAACTGTGTGTCTACTCCTCAGGACTTGTTAAGCAGGATTGTCTCAAACACTCGAGAACATGCACCTCTTGATGCATTACCATAAATAAACTGTGACCTGATTCACAATGACTTGCAGTGACACCATCCCATCTGAATTACACTAATCCATCATTGATAGATTGTGAAGTAGCCTATGGGGAAAAAAATAAATGCCATTAACAGGATGGAAACAGAATAACGGGTCAGTGATATAGTGCTACTTGGAACAGGCTAGAGAAAGACCAGACCAGAGATGCTGGTGGTTCCCCTGATGCTTCTGCTTGTAAGAGGCCCCAGCTGTGTGTTTCCCAAGGTTCTACCCCCCTCCCTTTCCCTCCCTCCCTCCCTCCCTCCCTCCCCCTCTTTCTTTCGGTCTTTCCCTCCATCCTTCCTCTCTCCTTCGCCTCGTCAGACAGTGTGAGTGAGACAGAGAGAAGTGAGAGGGCATGACTACAGTCTGTGGAAGCTCTGGCTGTCTCTCGTGGTTATTCTCTGCTTCCTTTCTCTGGACTGACAGGGGAGAGAGAGAGAGGGAGGAAGAGGAGCAGCTAGAATACTTTTTTCCCCCTCCTAAATATGGGGTGTGACAGGGGCGCTTCAGACGTGCCTCTAATAGCCTTGTTAGAGCTTTATAGCAAATGCTGTTTTCAACCCATGACTGGGCTAGGCTTGCTTGTGTCCAATCATATTAAACTCCGTCTTTATCACAGTATGTTTTACAGATGTTACACACCCCACTTCAAAGAGCATGGACAGAGTACAGAGGATACAATAGTGCACGGTTGTGAGATTTGTGGCGCGTTTTTAGGAGATTAAAACAAAATGTGAAAGTCAAAAAGGTCGTCGTGAAATTCACATCTGTGTGATTAGGTGCCAGGCTGTCTGTGATTAATGTCTTTGTCTGATTTGGGCTCTGACCGGTCCCTTGCCTCTGTGGGTTTCCAGGAGAAGAGACTTCAGTGCCTGTCCTTCACCAGCATCAAGGAGAAGGAGTGGCTGATGGAGTCTCTGATTCGCTACATCAAAGTGATTGGTGGCCCACCGGGCAGAGAGGGCCTGCTGGTGGGATTGAAGAACGGAGCAGTGAGTACCTGGGAGACGCCCTCAGACCGTGTTCACACTACATCCTGGCTGTCTCAGCCTCTCCTCAACACAACTCAAACTCCCTTCGTTTAGATGGAGGAGGTCGAGCTTCTTTCAGTGTGTAACCCTCAGTTTGTGACTGTAGATCCTGAAGATCTTTGTGGACAACCCGTTTGCCATCACGCTGCTGAAGCAGTCCACGTCGGTGCGCTGTCTGGACATGAGCATGTCCCGCAGCAAGCTGGCCGTGGTGGATGAACACAACACCTGTCTGGTCTATGACATCAACACCAAGGAGCTGCTCTTCCAGGTCAGGGGCCGGCGCCGTCACACTCTCCAGTCAGGGCTAGGGCGTGAGGGGGAAAGCTGACAGGAAGCTGATTTCAGAGCTTATTCGAGGCGGAATTTGAACTCTGCCACGGGCTACTGCTTCTTTGATCATAATATCACATGGTACAATGGCACCTCATTCATCCCTACAGTTCCACATTTCTTTGACCTTAAACTTGCCCCCACTCTACCCCCCCCCCCCCCCCCTCCTCTCCACAGGAGCCTAATGCGAACAGCGTAGCCTGGAACACCCAGTGTGAGGACATGCTGTGCTTCTCTGGTAGTGGCTACCTCAACATCAAGGCCAGCAACTTTCCTGTGCACCAGCAGAAGCTGCAAGGCTTTGTGGTGGGCTACAATGGCTCCAAGATCTTCTGCCTGCACGTGTACTCCATGTCTGCTGTGGAGGTGCCTCAGGTGGGCGTCTCCTTGCCCAGTCTATCTGGAGAGAATGGGATGACTGGATGATTGGGGGAGAAGCGGGAGGAATTCAAGTTAGGCTGAGAGGTGTTGCCAGTGGTCAGTGTGTGGCTAGTTGTTCATTTTGAGGATGTGTGTCATTGCCGCTTGGTTGATTGACTGTTGTGACCTCCTCACTACTCTCCAGTCCGCTCCTATGTACCAGTACCTGGAGAGGAAGATGTTTAAGGAGGCCTATCAGATCGCCTGTCTGGGGGTGACAGACAACGACTGGAGAGACCTGGCCACAGAGGCCCTGGAGGGACTGGACTTTGACACGGCCAAGAAGGTCACTCACTCACACACGCACACACACACACACACACATGTGCGTGCATATTCAAACACACACATTGGAACATTGTATTGCAATGAACTGTAATGCCACTGTCCATCACCAGATGGTGTAGCCTGATTCCATTAGTGTATCCCTCATAGGAAATGGGTCATGTGAATGAAAACTTTCCATTTCTCTTCCCTCTCTCAGGCCTTCATCAGAGTGCGAGACCTGCGCTACCTGGAGCTTATCAATAGCATTGAGGTACAGCAAGCTCCCTGGTCGGAATGACATTAGTTGAGGTTCAAAGTGTTTTTCCATGGTAGGGGGCAGCACTAAGAGCCTTAATCAGGGTGGAACACTGTAGATTTACTGGCTGGCCAGAGCTGGTCCTGACATCATCAAAGGGAGACATAGAGGAGTGACTGGTCCGATTGCACGCAGCACCCTTATTATGCATTTAATTACTTGGTTTTCCTCTGGCTCCTACTTCAAACCCCAGCCTAAAGCCAGAGGGTAAGGCTAGCGTCAGGCTGACCTCCCTTACACACACTCTCACACACACACACACAAACAGAAACTTGCATACATGAAGTCAAGCACGCACAGGGCCGGAACTGGTAAAGGACAGAAAAAGCATAACTTAATGGGAATTTAACTAATCTCCTGGGGTGTTTCAATCAGAAAAAACTGAGAATATAAATGCATTCATATGTGTTCTTGGACAACTTTATGATAAGATTAGAGTAGCTGCAGGCAGGAAAAGGCAGTCTTTGAAAAACACATGCTTTTTTTTTGTTGGTGTGGAAAGAAAGGATCATTGAATTTCACAAAGGCCTGCATGTGTTTCTGTTAGTGACTGAACTTTGACTGCTTTGTGAAGTTGTTTGCTTGTAGCCAAATAAACTCACAGTACAGTAACTAAAGGAAATGTCTTCTTGGATGCCAGTGGTAATCTGACCCCCAGCCTAATGCCTCACAGTCACAGTACCACTAACACAAATGCTGTATCTGTGGCGTGTAACTGTGTCCATACTGATGGATTTGCAGGAGAGGAAGAAGAGGGGTGAGAGTGACGATGATCTGTTCCTGGCAGACGTGTATGCCTACCAGGGGAAATTCCACGAGGCTGCCAAGCTCTATAAACGCAATGGCTACGAGTCCAGAGCCCTGAGCATGTACACAGACCTGCGCATGTTTGAGTATGCCAAGGTGAGTGCTCGTCGATGAGGCACACTCACACAGAATGTCCCTGTTACAGTTGAACATGTGTTTTTCTTTCGCCATGTGGAGGCTGTGTGTGTTGAGACAGGCCACCTCCACAGTCTATCTTTCATCTCCACATATATCACGGGGATCTCTCCTTACCTCATCCCGTCAGTTTCTTTTTTGCTCTCCCTCGTTCTCTCTCTCCCCCTTGCTCTCTCTCTCTCCCCCTTGCTCTCTCTCTCTCTCTCTCTCTCTCTCTCTCTCTCTCTCTCTCTCTCTCTCTCTCTCTCTCTCTCTCTCTCTCCTCCCACCCTCTTTCCCTGCTATCTCTCCCTCTCTCTCTCACACACACACAAAGTCACCGTACTACATACACAAGTTTCACACCAACGTCCATCCGCAGTTCTAGGTGGTGGGTGTGTAGAGGGAGAGAGAGAGAGTGTCAGAAGGGTGTGGGGGCTGTGACGGTGTCAGTGGGAGGTGACGCGATCCTATGTTGTGTTTAGTGTGTTTATGTGTGGAGGCCTCCTTGATCACCATCAGTATGTTCTCAGTCCTGTGGCAGATGACACTGGCCCGACTCCTGGCCCTCCATCAGTGTGTGTGTGTGTGTGTGTGTGTGTGTGTGTACGCGTGCATCTCTGTGTGTTCTGGCCGCTGTATATTTATGCGGCTGTGTGGCCATCTGGTCCTGGAGGCTGTTTGTTTTATCTGGGGCGGCCACCGGAGGGGTGGAGCCTGGGGGTGTTTGTTTGGCTCCTAGCCTCCCTCTCAGCCCTGACCCACCAACCGCTGGTCTGTCCAAGCTGGGCTTCCCCACAGCTCTCTGGACCTGGTGCCTTATTCAGGATGTCTGACTACCACACCTGCAGCATCTGTTATTTAACAGTCTGAACCTGTTAGCTACTTCATACGTTATTTGCGAGTGGGACTGATAAGCTGTGAACCACTTAAACATCGTCCATCCCCTCTCTTTCTGTTTCTCTCTGTCTCCTTGTCCTTCCCTTCCTCCCCCCTGCAGGAGTTTGTGGGGGCAGCAGACCCTAAGAACTCTCGGCTGCTGATGTCCAAACAGGCTGACTGGGCCAAGAACAGCAAGGAGCCGCGAGCTGCCGCTGAGATGTACCTGTCTGCGGGAGAGCACCTCAAGGCCATCGACATCATAGGAGAGCACGGCTGGGCAGACATGTGGGTGGCACATGACACATACACTCACTCACTCACTCACTCAGTCATACCTCCTGATTCCTCCCTGGTGTGAGTCATGGAAAAGTGGAAAGGGCGTGTGTGGTTGTGAAGCAGGCTGACAGATAAGACTTAAGTCCGGTCTGTTGTCCTATCAGAACTCCCCCGGGTACCATCTCTGGCCCAGTGTCTGCTAGCTGTCAATCACACCCTCCCTTTGGCCCGGACCACCAAGGCTAGTGCAGACCCAGCATAACAAACCCAGGGAGCTCTGCCAAGCTTTATCAGACTTAACTGAAATTGGGTGTGTTTATTAGGGTCTCACTCCATGTGATGTGGTGCTCAGCAGGAGATAGGCCTGTGTGTGTGTTAGGGGTTGATTTATAATGGGTCCCCTGTGAGGCCCTGCCTGGAAATCACTCGAACACAAATACACGCGCACACACACACACACACACACACAAGCTCAACACTCACCCTCATCCTGATCTCATCTCTCCCCCCTCCTGTCCTCCGCCAGGCTGATTGACATAGCCCGTAAGCTGGATAAGGCAGAGCGCGAGCCCCTGGCTAAGTGTGCGGCCTACTTCAAGAAGCTGAAGCACCACGGCTACGCCTCAGAGACCTTCTCCAAGATGGGGGACATGCAGGCCCTGGTGCAGCTGCATGTGGAGGCCCGCCACTGGGACGAGGTCAGAGCTCAACAGCCTCCATGGCGACTCCATCTTTTAGTCCCAGGTTACCCTCATGATAAACACAAACTCCTTCCACTATACAGTACATAAGGCCTTCTTTGTTTCCCATTCAGAGGGCACTGTACTTCCAGCCCTTTCACACCTGTCCCTCCAGGAAGCCTGTGTGTCCTGGTTGTAAGGATCTGTATCCACTGTTAGATAAACTGAAGCCATGTTCATAAAACCAGAGCTATCTGAGCCCTCAGTACGACGAGCATAGAAGAAACACAAAACGCTTGAAAGCACTTACGAGCATTAGCTAAACACTCTGTTCTGTTTTCAATCACCCCCCCCCCCCTCCTCCAGGACCACTCATAAGATACAAACAGAGAAAAAACTACATTTCCTAAACCCATCTCCAGTGGTTAATCAAGTTCTAAGCGTTACAGAGAGCACATTTCCATAATAGAAACAAGGACGCCAAAATGAGAACATGAAATCCACAGTCACAGGAACCTGGCATGTCAGTGAAGGAATGAAATAGTGCTGGGTATTTATTTGATCAGGAGAGAGGGAGAGAGAGGGAGAGAGGGAGAGAGAGGGAGAGAGGGAGAGAGAGGGAGAGAGAGGGAGAGAGAGGGAGAGAGAGGTGGAAAGCTAGAAAGGTAGAGCGTGAGCTTTTATGTTTGATGTCCTTCTCTGTGGGTGGTGGACTCTGAGAGAGGACAGAACACAGTACTACAGTACGGCCCATATGGAGGCCATTGTCTGCTCCCATTCTCTCTACCTGGGCCTGGGTTTGGCCTGGTTAGGCTCACTGACTGAGTACTCAGGGGGGTTTACCATGACGCTGAGACACACACACTCATACACGGAGGTTTGGACCATGGGACATTAGGGTTCATCAATCAACCTGACAGGCAGGTATGCATCCACAGGGTCCTATCAGACTACTCGGCCACATTTGACTCAATCAGCTCCATCTGCACAGCCATCGACTGTGAAATGCAATTAGGCTACACTTGTCTCCTAGTGTCCCGCCTTAAATATGAACCAAATTCATGTTTTTTGCCTCCAAAATATTTTCTAAGCCTCAATTGAAAAGCCTGTGTTTTTAATCACCTCCTGTTGGAATGGCCCCAGGCGCTTTGCCTGGTGGATGAGAGCCATGATTCAGTTTCTCTCACATCCTGGTGTATGATCTAATAGAACCCTGAATTCTAGCATGTGTTTAATTTGCTGGTGATGTGAACCCTCCCACCAGCGCTTGTCTCTCCTTCCTCCAGGCCTTCTCTCTGGTAGAGAAACATGTCCAGTTCAAAGATGACGTCTATGTCCCCTATGCCCAGTGGCTGGCGGAGAACGACCGCTTTGAGGAGGCACAGAAAGGTGAGAGGAAAGGAGACCCAGACCCTCTTGACCCAGACCATCTCTAGCTACACCATCTCTAGACCGGACATGTTTGCATATGGGACATATGCAAATATATTTGGCCAGTGTTGGACCCAGAAATTTTTCACTGCTTCCTCCTGACTGTCTGTGTGTCCACTGTGGAAGCAGCCCCTCTGCCAGGTACAGTCGTTGAGTGAAGCAGAGCAGAGCGGATCTGACTGTCAGCACGATGACATGCATGGTTTTAATCACCACCACTACAAGCACGGCTAATGATGATTGCCCAATGTTATTACCCTCCATCATTTCATCCATGTGTCCCCTTCTCTCCTCCTCTCTTGCTGTCTCAGAAGTCATAATCACAGCATGGATTTATAATTAGCATGCATATTTGCTATCCTGATCCCTGCATAACATCCCTCTCTTTCTCTTCCTGTCTGTGGAGCACAGTTAGGCAAGCCTGATTATGTTGCCAGCCAGTAATCTACTGTTGTGCTGATTGTAAGGTATATTTTAGTCAGGCAGTGATGTGGTGTACTGTTACTATTGATTGTAATTGACTTTAGGACCCGGTCTGGTTGCTAGCGGTTTCTCACCTAGCAATATTAACCAGGGGCTGGATCTCCTCAGACATGCACAGCGCTCAGTAAAAGTAACAGTGACATCACCACACGTTCAAGGAGTCCAGACAACTCCAACTATTCATCATTGTTAGCATGTGTGGTGTGTTTGTGTGTGTGTCCGTGTGTTAGCGTGTGTATGTTTGTTTGTGTGTGTTATGTGTGTGTGCATGTCTGTGTGTTTGTATGAATGAAAAGGTGGGGCTCCTACACTAACCAGCAACAGCTGACTGGTGTTTTATCCGGCTGGTTGCACTGATGAATATTTGCCAGTAATGTGTCCTGACCCCCCCACGGCCAGTGGGGCAGGGTTGGCAGCTGGGTCACCTCCCTAAAGCTGCTTCTCATTAGCACAGATAGCAGCATGAGCAATGGGACTCATGTTTATTACCACGCTGCTCGCTAAGTGCCATGGTGTTTGACATTTGGGAGAGGCCTGTTTGTGGTTATTAGTGAAAAATGGGGGAAAACCTTGTCTCGTATACGTTCCGTACAAATTGCCTTTGACATTTAGATCACTTTGAGGGCAGCGCAAGTTTAAGTATTTTTGTGTGTCCATTTTTTTCGGTTTCTGTTTTTTCCCCCTGTGTAATAAAACTATCATTCTTAGACTGGCAATGGGAGTGTGTTGGCTGAGGAACTCAAGGATATCTATCAGACCAGTCATTAACTGTAGATGCTATGGTTACTGTTCACAGATTTCTTGAAAAGTGTTTGGCTGCTTTTTATAGTCCGTGAGGCAGCACTACAGGCCAGTGTTATATAGCACATCATAACTTTTTATATTTTTCTCTCTATCCTTCCATCCATCCACCCTTCCCTCCCTGCTGTAATCTCTCCCTCTCAGCGTTCCACAAGGCGGGCCGGCAGAGCGAAGCTGTGAAAGTGCTGGAGCAGCTTACCCACAATGCCGTGGTGGAGAGCAGGTTCAATGATGCAGCCTACTATTACTGGATGCTGTCTATGCAGTGTTTGGACATTGCCAGGGGTGAGGCAGAGACACTACCTGCACCAACAGTACACCTACAACTGCTATTTACCAACACCTTCAGTACACCTCCACCTAAAGTATACCCCTATATCTTCACCTACAGAATACCTAATCATGTACCTAGACCTAAACCTAACTCCCCTGGATGTGGGTGGGAAGGTTGCACTTTTTTGTTAGGGTGGGTTTTAACGTGTGTGTGTGTGTGTGTGTGCGAGCTAGAAAGTGAAGACCAGAGGGAGGAGATGCTGAAGATGTTTGAACGTTTCCAGCAGCTGGCAGAGCTTTACCACGTCTACCACTCGGTGCAGCGCTACACGGTAAGAGCATGCCCAGACCCCGGGGTCAGCATGAGGACAGCAGGACAGGCTGAGAGATGAGAAGGAAGAAGGTCACGGGATGCCCTTTGACAGATGAAGGAGGGCCGCACTGAAACCAAGAAGCAGATAACTGCAGCAGAAGATAGGCCTACAATACTTCAACCAGACAGAGACACTAAACATGGATACACCGACTCAGATACACCCAAAACACCCTTTAGGAGACCTCCCAAGAGATTCCGTCTGCCCCCAGATCTCACTCCTCGCCCCAGAACAAACCCGTCAACCCCCTCTCTCGCCAATCACCACGGCACGACCCTGCTGTGACCCTATCTCCATGGTAACCCTCCTGTAGATTAATCAGGACTCCCAGCCTTTCCTCCTATGGTGGGTCCAGTAAGCACCCCTGCTTATAATAAAGCCCGCTATGACTGCTTATGAGCTGCGTCTGTCCTGCAGGCAGACAGAGGCGCCGCAGGCTGGTGTCTGCAGGGCTGCTCTCTGTTTATTTTTACAGTACTCCTCTGGTGTGGGGGCCACACCCTCAAAGTGAGGAATCATTGTGATCAAGACCAGAGCAGGAAACTGAACATATATGTCTCACTTTAACTCTGGCAGGCAGGCAGGCAGGCAGGCCCTGGACTGATGTATGGAAGCCAGGCTGCTCTATGTTAGGGAGAGGTCCCATTGACAGTCCAGCGGGGAGAGAGAGGTGTTCTGTGTGGTCAGGCAGCAGGGTGTGGCCCAGCCTTTCTTGTTCACACTGAGACCAGCTTAGGAGACTGAGGAAATGTGGAGGAAGGGTTCCCCACCGAAGAACCCTAACCCAACATCTAACCAGTAAACATGTATGTATTTATTTATTGAATTTCTCTCTCTTCTTTGCCTCCCCCAACTTGTTTCTCCCTCTGCTACCCCCTCTGCCCCTTCCCAGGATGAACCCTTCAGCTCGCATCTGCCAGAGACGCTCTTCAACATATCCAGGTTCCTTCTTCACAACCTCACAAAAGACGTGCCACTGGGCATCTCCAAAGTGTATCCTTCCACGTGTTTTAAAGTAGTGCCTGAGTTGTCTGCTAACTGTGAGCTGATGAGGCTGATGTGGAGATTACCGAGTCATGTTTGAGGGGTCTGAGAGAGGGCAAGAATCTGAGAAAGAACTGAAAAATAGAGGAAGGGAATGAAACCCAAACAGGTCAGGGGAAACCGAGCTGTGGCAGGGAGGAAGACGGGACGCCAGGAAGAAGCACATCCTCAGTAACCAAAACAAACGCCCTGATAACTGCTCACACACACTCACTCTACACACCCCCCACCTCCAAAGACACACATACATGTTCAGTACTCGCACACACAGTGGTGGAAGGAAATCCCGGCCTTCCAGAAGGAAGTCAGCCTGAGCAGCTAGAATCCTCTCCAGCCACACAAAGCCCATCGAAAAACTTTGAACTAGGATTTATAGGTTTAGCAGACCCTGGAAGGACCTGGTCACAATAACATGTTACGCACAATGTTACGGGAAAGCCCCACTAAACACCACACACAAAAGGCCTTTTTAAAAATGGTATTATCAGTGGGATTGGGCGGGTCCAGGACAGAGGACATGCAGATGGATCAGAGCCAGTTCTACAGCTGGAAGTCATTGACCCAGTGATGCCTTTCTCCAAGACGCTCTCTACAACAATCTTCCTTCATATAAATACAAACTAGCAGCAATTTCCTCCTCTCAAACAGACACACATATACTGTACACAGAGGTGCACGCGCTACCACAAACAAACTACGGTACATCAGCCAGGATCTTTAACTAGTCATATGGATCACAGATGCCATGACGGAACGGAGCGAGCGCCGAGTGCATTATGAGGCAGTTGTGATTGAGTTTAGCCCAGTATTAGTATGTCTGAGGAGATTATGATAAAATGATCATCTTTTCTCAAATATCAAGACATCGCATGTATCGGTAGAGATGAAAGAATATCAAAAATGCCCTTTTAATGTTGACAGTGTTAATAGTGATAGATGCAGACAGTGTGTAGAGTTCATCACCACAGTTTACAGAGTGCCTCTCCTTGACGGCGTACCCAGTAATATCCTGTATGCGTTGGCCAAGCAGAGTCAGGCCCTGGGGGCCTTCAAGCTGGCCAGGCATGCTTATGAGAAGCTGCAGGAGCTGCATGTCCCCGCCCGCTTCCAGGACTCCATGGACCTGGGCAGCCTCACCGTCCGCTCCAAGCCCTTCCATGACAGCGAGGTGGGGGCAGCAGTGGGCCTAACCCATGTTTGGTGCTGCAGTCATGTTTGTGTAGTTGTCTGTGCGGATGTGTTCACGGCTGCGTGTTGATGCGAGTTGCTTTCATTGTGAACTATGCTCGTGTATTATATCCATGTTATGTGCTACATTCTATGGTGTTGTGTGGTTGGATCTCCCAGGACCTGATTCCCATGTGTTACCGCTGCTCCACCAACAACCCCCTCCTGAACAGTCAGGGCAGCGCCTGCATCAACTGCAAACAGCCCTTCATCTACTCAGCCTCTTCCTACGGTAGCTATCTCATTCACACATGCCATGTCTGTCTGTATGTGGGTGAGAAAGGTAGAGAGACAGAGAGAGATCATTGTGTTCTGTATCTATCTATATCTATGTGTGTGTGTGTGTGTGTGTGTAGAGGTGCTACCTCTGGTGGAGTTCTACCTGGAGGAGGGCATCACTAACGAGGAGGCCGTGTCCCTCATCGACCTGGAGGTCCCTCGGCAGGACCGGAAGGCGGCTCGCTGGCAGGAGATGAGCAGCGGGGGTATCCTCTAACAGCACACACGCTCCATCTCAACATGTGTGTGTGTGTGTGTGTGTGTGTGTGACAATCTGTATGGGTGAGATTCACACTTGTGACTGTTTGGATTTTGAGAGGTTGTTTAGTCTCTGATGACCCTGGTGCCATCATGCACCGTAAGCTGTCAGAGCTAAGTCATATTAGCCCTGGGGCTTAGCAGGGCTAGAGGAGCTCTCCTCGCTCGTCTTAATGACACTAACCCCCTGAGAGCCAGAGCCAGGGATTAACCTGCATTAGTCTGGCTGCCCTCAAGGGCACTCAGGTCTGCACCGCTTCCCCCAACCCACACACTGACAGGCCCTAGGGTACGTGCTCTGGACCCTCTTCTACTGGGGGTGGGGGGTTACTTGTGCTGTGGACCCTGGTCCTGGCTCCATGATGTGTGTGTATCCCTAACTAACGGCGTTCAGAATCCCAGTCTCTGAAGCTGGATGATGGGATGGATGAAGCCGAGGAGGACCCCTTCACGGCCAAGCTCAGCTTTGAGGTGAGGGAGGGAGGGGGGAAGATGGGGGGGGGGGGGCGTCGCAGGAAGGGAGAGAAGATTCAGCTTTTAATCAAGATATCATTGAAAAGAGGCAGATCTAACAGGAATGTATCTCTTCATGTGTGTGTGTGTCCTTGCAGCAGGGGGGCTCTGAGTTTGTGGCTGTGAAGGTGAGTCGCTCCGTGCTGCGGTCCATGAGCAGGAGGGATGTCCTGATCAGGCGCTGGCCCAAGCCCCTCAAGTGGAAGTACTACCGCTCCCTGCTGCCTGACGTCAGCATCACCATGTGCCCCTCCTGCTTCCAGGTACGACCACACATGCACACACACACTTCACACACACTCCAAGTCTTCCTGGTTTACCCTGAAGGGTGCACCTTCACACATGCAGAATGGAGTTGTGTTCCCTGACTCTCTGGGTGTTGCTGTAGATGTTCCACAGCGAGGACTATGAGCTGCTGGTGCTGCAACACAACTGCTGTCCCTACTGCCGCAGGCCCATCGACGAGCCCAACTGACCCCCTGTCCTGTATCACAGCACTCCAGCCGCTCTGCTGGGCCTTCACCCTCTCTCATCTCCATCCACAACCCCGCTCAACATTCATCTACAGGGTCTCCCGAATGTTCATTGAAACGTTTCGAATCATTCTATCCATCGAAGCTCTTTAGTTGTCAGACATTTTTGATGTTGTCACTACGGCATTAGATGAGCGCTCCTTCCTTCCCGCATTTGGGAAGTGACACCATGTTGATGCTTGTTACATCACCAGGGTTGTTACTGTGGTAAACACACAGTCAGACGATCAACTTGATAGGATTAAGGGGATCAGATTACTCAGAGATTATATAATCTTAAAGGATATGTACAGTAGATGAAATAACTCCATTCAGACTAACACTAAAATGTATTTATTTTTGGATCGGAATGCAAAGTTCTGTTTGAAAAGATTTATATTGATGCTTGTATTGTGCTGGTGTTTTGTCAACGTGGTTGAATATAAAGTTTTTACTAGTTGTATTGTCTTTTTTTATTTTTCTAAATAAACTTTCTTGTTCCACTGTCTGAGAATGTGTCTGTGTGTGTAGCAGTTCTCATGTTGTTCAAAGCAAGGATTATGTTACCACTGATGTAGATGAATTGGAGCACTCTAGAAATTACAATTACAGTCTCTGACTTCCACTCTGTGTTTCCTGTGCCATGTTGTGTCAGGATGCTGGTACCCTGGGGCGGTTGGGAGGTTGTTCCGTCTCATTGTTAGGTCTCTGTCTTTCCCTAGACAGTGTGCCGATGACGAGTCGGTGCCGATGACGAGTTGGTGGTGATGTCACAGAGGCAGGATAGCTGTACTTCATCACTCTCTTGCCTTTGAACATACACAGCATACAGTTAGGTCCATAAATATTTGGACATTGACACAATTTTCAGCATTTTGGCTCTGTATACCACCACAATGGATTTGAAATGAAACAATCAAGATGTGCTTTAAGTGCAGACTTTCAGCTTTAATTTCAGGGTATTTACATCCTAATCAGGTGAACGGTGTAGGAATTACAACACATTTTATATGTGGCCCCCCCCTTTTTAAGGGACCAAAAATAATTGGACAAACCAACATAATCATAAATCTAATTGTCACTTTTAATACTTGGTTGCAAATCCTTTGCAGTCAATGACAGCCTGAAGTCTGGAACCCATAGACATCACCAGACGCTGGGTTTCGTCCCTGGTGATGCTCTGCCAGGCCTCTACTGCAACCGTCTTCAGTTCCTGCTTGTTCTTGGGGCATTTTCCCTTCAGTTTTGTCTTTAGCAAGTGAAATGCATGCTCAATTGGATTTAGGTCAGGTGATTGACTTGGCCATTGCAGAACATTCCACTTCTTTGCCTTAAAAAACTCTTTGGTTGCTTTCGCAGTATGCTTCGGCTCATTGTCCATCTGCACTGTGAAGCGCCGTCCTATGAGTTCTGAAGCATTTGGCTGAATCTGAGCAGATAATATTGCCAGAAACACTTCAGAATTCATCCTACTGCTTTTGTCAGCAGTCACATCATCGATAAATACAAGGGAACCAGTTCCATTGGCAGCCATACATGCCCACGCCATAACACTACCTCCACCATGCTTCACTGATGAGGTGGTATGCTTTGGATCATGAGCAGTTCCTTCCCTTCTCCATACTCTTCTCTTCCCATCATTCTGGTACAAGTTGATCTTGGTCTCATCTGTCCATAGGATGTTGTTCCAGAACTGTACAGGCTCTTTTAGATGTTTTTTGGCAAACTCTAATCTGGTCTTCCTGTTTTTGAGACTCACCAATGGTTTACATCTTGTGGTGAACCCTCTGTATTTACTCTGGTGAAGTCTTCTCTTAATTTTGGACTTTGACACAGATATGCCTACCTCCTGGAGAGTGTTCTTGATCTGGCCAACTGTTGTGAAGGGGTTTTTCTTCACCAGGGAAAGAATTCTTCTGTCATCCACCACAGTTGTTTTCCGTGGTCTTCCGGGTCTTTTGGTGTTGCTGAGCTCACCAGTGCGTTCTTTCTTTTTAAGAATGTACCAAACAGTTGATTTGGCCACACCTAATGTTTTTGCTATCTCTCTGATTGATAGGTTTGTTTTGATTTTTCAGCCTAACGATGGCTTGCTTCACTGATGGTGACTGCTCTTTGGACTTCATATTGAGAGTTGACAGCAACAGATTCCAAACACAAATACCATACTTGAAATGAACTCTAGACCTTTTATCTGCTCCTTGTCAATGAAATAACGAACTCCCATGAGGGAATAACATACACCTGGCCATAGAACAGCTGAGCAGCCAATTGTCCAATTACTTTTGGTCCCTTAAAAAGGGGGGGGGGCACATTTCAAATGTGTTGTAATTCCTACACCGTTCACCTGATTTGGATGTAAATACCCTGAAATTAAAGCTGAAAGTCTGCACTTAAAGCACATCTTGATTGTTTCATTTCAAATCCATTGTGGTGGTATACAGAGCCAAAATGATGAAAATTGTGTCAATGTCCAAATATTTATGGACCTAACTGTATACCAAGCTATAGGCCTTTCCTGGATTTCTAGTATTACTAGGTACTAAGAGAGAGAGAGAGTGGGTGAGTGACGTAAATCCACCCCTGCTGACACCTCGGCCCAAGCGCCTCCCTAATCCCAGTGGGTTGTTAAAAGGTGCTGCGCCCGCCTTGGGGGGCTGCAGAGCACGCTGTTTCTCACCAGCAGGATCTCTCTGTCCCTCCCTCCACTCATCCATTGATCCGTTCTTGCATCCAACCCTTCAGCAAGAAGGAACATCTCTCCTACCAGATCTCCATCCTCACTACAGACACACGGGGATAGACACACACACCCCCCCCCCCCCCACAGCAGCCATGAACGGCACTGAGGGCCCCAACTTCTACGTGCCCATGTCGAACAAAACGGGCGTGGTACGGAGCCCGTTCGAGGCCCCCCAGTACTATCTGGCTGCGCCCTGGAAGTACTCTATTGTGGCTGCCTACATGGTCTTCCTCATCCTCACCGCCTTCCCCATCAACTTCCTGACCCTGTACGTCACCATCGAGCACAAGAAACTGAGGACCTCCCTGAACTACATCCTGCTGAACCTGGCGGTGGCCGACCTCTTCATGGTTGTGGGTGGCTTCACGGTGACCCTCTACACGGCCCTGAATGGCTACTTCGTCCTGGGGGTTGTCGGATGCAACATTGAGGGATTCTTTGCCACCATGGGAGGTAAAGAGACGAGGACCTCAAGCTTTTACTGTGTTTAACTGTCACCATGCAGATTTAGGTCCTTCATAGTGTTTTTGTTTTGTTACAATGTAATGCTGTCACGTTAGCATTATGTGGTAGTGAATATATATTCACAATTCTTTTGAATTCATTCTTGTTAAAGTCAGTAAGGCTGTCTGATGCTTCAATTTAAATGTGTAGAAGCATTAGTCTTTTGAGTTGTGCAATGTGTGGGAGTGTCTCCATGCCTCTGTCCGCTGTCCCTCAGGGGAGATCGCTCTCTGGTCTCTGGTGGTCCTGGCCATCGAACGCTATGTTGTGGTCTGTAAACCAATGAGCAACTTCCGTTTTGGAGAGAAGCATGCTGTTGTGGGAGTGGCCTTCACCTGGATCATGGCACTCACCTGTGCTGTTCCTCCTCTTGTGGGCTGGTCCAGGTACACCTCGAAGCTCACTTACCAGGCTGTGAGATCACTGACAGAGGCTCATCACATTAAATCTGAATCTTAGGAAAGCAGCATTTCATTAGAATCAAATGGAGCCTTAGTGTCTAGTCTTAGTACTGATGCTTGGCTGGTGAACTAGATTCCTCCGAACCTTTCTCCTTAACGAGTGTGTGTCGGAGTGTGTGATGTGCCGAGCTGTGTGTGCGCAGGTACATTCCTGAGGGAATGCAGTGCTCCTGTGGGATTGACTACTACACCCCGAAGCCTGAGCTACACAACACGTCCTTCGTCATCTACATGTTCGTCCTGCACTTCTCCATCCCTCTGGTCATCATCTTCTTCTGCTATGGCCGCCTGCTCTGCACTGTTCGAGCGGTAGGGCTCCCCTCCTCCACTCCACACAGAGACACTGAATCACAGAAACAAGGGCTGTGCTGTATCATAAAGTGTGTACGTGTTTGTGTGTGTGTGTATGCGCGCGTGCGTGTTCGTCTGTGTGCCTCCAGGCCGCAGCCCAGCAGAAGGAGTCCGAGACGACTCAGAGGGCGGAGAAGGAGGTCACTCGCATGGTGATCGTCATGGTGATCTCCTACCTGGTGTGCTGGTTGCCCTACGCCACTGTGGCCTGGTACATCTTCGCCAATCAGGGAACTGAGTTTGGCCCCGTCTTCATGACAGCCCCGGCCTTCTTTGCTAAGAGCGCTGCCCTCTACAACCCGTGTATCTACATCCTGCTCAACAGACAGGTATCACACTGGTGGACAGTCTACAATATTGTTAATAGTGTGTGACTGTAAAGTGTGTGTGTGTCTGTAAAAGTAACCTCTGTTCTCTCTGTGCCCCACAGTTCAGGAACTGCATGTTGACCACGGTGTGCTGTGGGAAGAATCCCTTCGGGGAGGAAGAAGTCACCACAACATCATCTAAAACCCAGTCCTCCTCCATCTCCACTGCCTCCTCCAGCCAGGTGACTCCTGCTTGACCTACGACCACTGCCCCCTGACTCTCCACCTGACCCAGTGCACCTGGGAACCCACCGCCAAGCAGCAAAGCCGCCGATTGGCAAATTATCTCGACTTACCTCTTCAGTCAGTCAATTTTCAGTGCACAAATATAACTGCACGTGTGACCGACCACATACAGGCATATTAAGGCCTCTACGTGTACAGTATTATACTCCCCTAACCAAGGGAAAGTGTTTAGTTGGCCTCAGTAATTATAAGACTGAGTTCTTGGTGAGTTCATCCAACTGAACACGTTCCATGGGTTCACCTGCCCCAACTCATAGACACGTCAGATTATATCATTGACATTGACTCTTTTTACACGTAATTGTTTAGGATAATCCCCTTAATGTGCTTTAAAGGATCTACTTGTTAAATGAATACTTAGTCTAAATGAGTTTTAAATTTGTGTAGATTGCACCTCCCATTAAGCCTGTGTTGAAGCAGAGGTGGTTAGCTCAGGCATAGAGGGTACATGAGTGTTAACAGATGGACCTGCACAAAGCCTCTGCGGAGACAAGCTGCCTCTCCCATAGCAGAATTTGGTTGTGTGTGTGTGTGTAAGAGAGTGTGGGTGTGTGTGTGCCTGTATGCATGTAAAAGTACTCTGGAGATACTACAATGTTGATTGTGTGAAGGGTTAGGATGTTAGTAAATGTTTTATGTCCTGCAATAAAAATGATGCCGCAAATCAAGACTTTAATTCATTTATCTGAATTGATCTGCTTAAAGGTCCACAGTCTGGATAAGCTAATATGAGGTAGGGCTATGCAACCGATGCTATGCCAAATAAATATAGCATAACAGACCCTGGTTCTTCAAGTGTTAACTTGGTTATCTACGGGCTACAGGTATTGATTACCAACACATTGGTGCAGAACATTTTATTTTCACAAACCTGACACATTATTTGGCATCACAAATACAGTAATGTCAGAACATTCGCTATTGGATTAGGTGGTCTTAAATGTCCCACTTATTTTGTTTTCATACATATACAAATAAAAAAAGCTCTTCAAACATACAATGCAATTCTCCCCAGTCAACGATATCTTAGTCAAGAGTCCAGTCATTATCTAAATAAATTCTTTCAATCTAATGCTCTTCTCTCCTTAACCCATCGTCACCCTGGAAACCCCAATGGGACTTTGTAGTTCAAAGCAACATGGAGCCATTTGTCCACCGATCAGACCTGAGAACAGCACAGGCTGCATTGGAGGAGCGTGTCATTCTCATTCATAATCATACTGATGAATGGGCCATGGGAAACATTAGAACACATCTATAAATATTGCTATGGACATTATCATACAGTACAGTGCATCAATGGCTCGTTCCCAAATACGGGGCTCAGTGCATAAGATGGCTGCTAGGACTCCAGGTCCTCACGACAGTGATGTCATCAAGAAGCTGGCCCCTCTCCACTCTGACTCAGGACAAATCCTTCCTCAGGCAATATCTCATCCTACAGCATAGTGCTCCCACTCCAGGATGTCTGCCAGTGTTGAAGTTCTACCTGCCATCTCTCCCAGTCCAGGGTATAGTAAATAGACCTGGGGGTTTCCTGGCTTCTGAGGCCCAGACAGGGGGTGGCAGGAGGGATGGATGTGGAGGAGAGAGGGCCGTATGGAGGGAGACTCAAGCCTCACTGCTGCACTCGTAGATGTTGTCCTCCACCAGAGCTATGACCTGCTCAAACTTGTGGTGCAGCTGAGTGCGGCGGGCAGTTGGGTTCGACTCCAGCGCAATCACCACCTGGGAGAGAGGGAGCAGTGGATGATAACCTTTTAACGAGCACAAGTAGAAGAGAGAAAACAGTACGACGACTGTGAGGGAAAGAGACTGAAAGACACTTTCGGTGTCTCTCGTGCATTCACGCATTCCAAAGCGCATGAGAGGAAATGTACCACCTGCCTGGACATAGAAAGGACAAGCGAAAGAGTGAACCAGAGAACGAGCAGTTCTCTCCAGCCTTCATGCCTCAGCCACGATAAAGCCTTTCCCGTACGTGTGTTTACAAAACCCACATCTGTGGCTGTGTTTCATCCGCTCTCGCCAGTTGTCACTGGCTCAGTGGGCTTCACTGGCACGGTGAGTGCATGTGGGGTGCGTAGGGCTGAGGGAGATAATAGGCAATCAGGGGCCATTCACAGGGGACCATGTGAGTCTGGCTGGGCTGCCACAGGAGAATGACAGCGCACAGCGAATCCATAGTGTTGTGATGAGGGCCCTTGACTAAGCACACAGTAATCACTGTCTGAGCCCCTCCAGAGGCCAGGGAGCTGGAGGAGCCCTGGGGCAGGAAGCAGGGGGGAGCAGAGGCATGGAGCCAGGTCTGTCCTGGTTGGATGAGAGTTCTGTACGTTTCCTGTGTCATAAGAGGGACAGGGGCTGTAGATGAGGTGTCCTGTGGTGTTCACGGCATGTCCTCTACTGTTGCACCTGTTGGGTGTATGTTGGGAGGAGTACAGCAGGGAATGTTGACTCTAGGGTGCAGCCAGAGTGCGTGCATGCAATATATCTGGGTTCTGGTTGGTTGAGTGAAACGTTGTGAGCTTGTTGACAGGTCGGGAGATTCCCCAACACTGATAGGTCACACACGGATTCCCATCTCTCTCTTGCTCTCTCTCGCTCTCTCTCGCTCTCTCTCGCTCTCTTTCGCTCTCTCTCGCTCTCTCTCGCTCTCTAATTCCCATCTGAATCATACCCACAGCGGATGAGGCTGCAGATAAGGCCAGTTAAAACATGTATCTAACAGCTAAAGATTTGTTTACCTGGTGTCTGTATTTCTTGGCATATTTGTAGATCTCTGTCAAAGCCAAGTTGGTGTTGAAGTCGTTTCTGTATTTCTGGAAAATAAGAAAAAGAAATATTAGCCACACAGTTGATCAAGAACATCAGGAAATAACTGCAATTACAATCCTCCCGTTCATCAACTGGGGAGTTAATCTATTGAGAAGGCCTCCCTGTGTCTCTTACCCGTGACTCCTCGGCCAGGTGTGCATTCATCTCCTGCTCACTCAGTGGCGCCATCTCCTGTATCTGCCGGTAGTAGCACTGCACCCTCTTCTTGTACTCTGGGATCTCCTTGGCATACAGCAGCTTGTTGGTGGGAGAGTCCTAAAATCACATGCATAGGACAAACGTAGAAACCATGAACCTGTTTTGTGGTTTGAAAGTGACCAGGAAAGTCCAGTGTGGTTGGTCCTGGGGAGTTCATTGAGAAACTGTCTGCTCGACTGTGACTGTGATTGTGGTCATAATCTGCGATAAAACTGCTCTGTGGTCTAACTGTAGTCAGGGAGACTGTGGTATCTGTTGATGAGCTGATCAGAACCAGCCTGGACTGAGACAATGGAGGGAGGGAGCTCGGTTTCCTCTCCTCACACTGAGGAAGTCAGACAAAGCCCATCCAGATCTACAGCCAGCGAGCCAGCGAGCCATAGAGCCAGTCCAGACAAAACAATACTCCTACATACACGTCCCCCTTGACTCACCCAAGGGTCGTACAATGGGACTGAACACATTCCTCAAGGATTTTGAACAGTAGTGGGTGAGGTGTTTGTAGACACGTACTTAAGAGTATGGGGTGAAGTTGAATGTGGGTGTGTCCGTGTGTGAGAGAGGAAGAGAGGGGGGAAATAGGGAGGGATAGGGAAAGAGAAGATCCTACATCAGAATGTGTTTGTGCTGTGTGTGATGTGTGATATGTGGGTCTACATGCTTGGTGTGTGTGTGGGGGGAGGAGATGGGGAGAAGGGCTTGAAGACTACAGTCACTGTCGCTCCCCCTGATAGGGATCCCTCTCTTCCTGTCCACAAGGTCACTTCCTGTGGTTCCTCCATCTGCCTGGCGACCCCCTGTGACCCCGCGGCCCTCCGTCTGTCTGCAGCCCGGCTAGATAAGAAGGTTTCCGTGGAAACAGCCAGCGCTGAGTTTCCTACCTCTTTCTCACCCCTGCAGAGCTACAGCTAAGCCAGACCCCATACCCTCTCTGCCCTGACCTGGTCCCTTGTCCATTACACACACACACACACACAAACACACACACACGTGCATAGACTAGCATAGATGTGCATGCAAGCACACACAAACACATTAACTGAAGACAATAGAGGAGAATACAGCAAAGCTGTCTTAACCTCCAAGTTGACACCAGCCTTTTTCCCAAATAATAAGAGAAAAATAAAGAGGTTTAGCATCTGGATGTTTTAGTGTGTCTGTGTGTGTCTTATGTGTGTGTGTGTGTCTCGTGTATGTGTGTGTGTGTGTGTGTGTGTGTGTGTGTGCGTGAGTGTGTGTGTGTGCATGCACGTGAACATGAGGTGCACGTGTGTGTGTGTCTCTCTGGCAATGAGCAAGTGTATAAATCAAAATGATCCTCTCTGAAAGAAGAGCATTATTTGACGAGTGCTCAGCCATCTCCAGGGAGGACGTTGGTGAGAGAGACAGGAAGATGTGAATGTTCGGGGTCAGAGCTTCTCAGGGATGAGATGGATTTGTGGGGAGCGAGGACACTGACTCCGTCCCTCCCTCTCTCCCTCTCTCCCTCTCTCTCTCTCTCTCTCTCTCTCCCTCTTTCTCGCTCTCTCTCTCTCTCTCTCTCCCTCTTTCTCGCTCTCTCTCCCTCTGTCTCTCTCTCTCTCTCTCTCTCTCTCTCTCTCTCTCTCTCTCTCTCTCTCTCTCTCTCTCTCTCTCTCTCTCTCTCTCACACGCATACACAGCTCTTTGAAGGGTAGATTCCTGGTGCTCATGACCTTGGATCGGCAGACTGGGCTGAAATAACATAAGGAGAGGTAAGAGAGGTGGACTAGACTCTGGGCTGCCAGAGTGATGGTGGGGAGGGAGGGAGGGGGTGGGGGTCAGGGGGTGGATGGAGAATGCCTGTGGAGATGAAGGGTTCTTTCTGTGTGGCGGTTGTTAGTAATAACAGCATATGGGCTGTGTCTGTGTGTGCGTGCTGTGTATGAATATGTAAATGAGTATGTGATTAAGTGTGTGTGTGTGTGCTCACCTTGCCCAGCTGCAGGTCTGAAACAGAGCAGGCGTCTATGAAGGCCTGGGCGATGACAGACAGACAGGCGTCCATGTGGTCCGTCTTGTCGATGTCAAACACAAACTGGGGGTTCTTCAGGATGTTCACCCAGAAGCGCAGAGGTAAACTACACACAGGGGAACACAGTCTCCCTTCAGCACAGAATCCAGGCTAAAGGAAATTTGTGCTCATATAGCTGGGTTCAAATAGGATGGATCAGGTCTCTAGACATCACTACATTTGGCCCCAATCCAAGTCAAATCTAGAACTAGAAGTTGTTCAGTACCTGTTGGTCTTCCAGATGTGCAGGGTGTCAGGGTCTGTGATGCCCCTCTTGTCCGCCTGCTCCTCCAGGAAGTCAAAGAAATATTTGATGGCCAGTGGGGGGCGCTCGGGCGGGATGCTGAGGATGGCCTGGAACAGGTCGTCTAGGAACTTCTGCAGAGTCCCCTGAGGTGCCACAACACTGGGATTAACAAAGATCAACCACACTACCATGGTCAAGCATGGAGCTTCCAGAGATGGCGATGAGTGATGAGGAATATGATGATGATGGAGTGATGATGAGAGGAGAGTGTGTTTACCTTGGTGGAGAGCAGGCGGGTCAGGTAGATCTCTGGGAGGACCTTCTTACGGTGGCTCTGCCTGTGGGACTTCCTGTTCTCCATCGGCTCATCATTAGGCAGGACCTGGAGGTCAGGGGTCAGGTCAGGGACACACCTCAAACTAGCTAGCTGAAGGAAGTGAGGGTTCTCAGTGGCACATTCTCCATGTTCATAATGTGAACCCCTGTTTTATGACTCAGACATGACCCACAGGAACACTGGCCTCGTTTTGCCTTAAACAGCTCATTAGATTCAGGAAATGTTGCAAGCTGGGATATTCTGGGGGTGTTCTGTTCTTGCTAAACAAGTAAAGTAGCATGCGTCTGGCAAGCTCCTACTGGCCTCAGCTGCAACGTAAGAACATTGATGAGGAAATTCAGCATTCAATCGCCTCAGTCACAAACAGCCGCAAAAACGACTCAATTTACTACTCCCTTGGTAGAGTCCAGAAAACTCATCATGTTAAACCCTGAAGCCCAAATCTATGGCTGAGATTTTTTTGGTGTGGTTTAAGAGGTATTAGTGCTGTCACATTCTCTCTGCAGATCTCTCATTCCCCTCTGTTCACCCCCTTCCCTCTGTCATCAGTCCTGCTGAGTGCTGACTGGCCCTGGCAGGAAAACCCTGGGCTCTAACTCACTGGCTAGACACTCTCATAGGGGCGGCTGATTGGGTATGAGGATCCGTGTCGTGTCACAAGACTTACCAAATGTACATATTTCTCTGTGTCCAAGTCTTTGGCTGTGGAGAAAACACAGGATAGAACAATGAGCAAGATAGTTGTAGACTTGAGAGAGAGAATGAGAAGAGACAGGAGAGAGAGAGAGAGAGAGAGAGAGAGAGAGAGAGAGAGAGAGAGAGAGAGAGAGAGAGAGAGAGAGAGAGAGAGAGAGAGTGAGAGAGGGTCAGGGAGAGAGGGAGGGGAACAGATACAAAAAAAGAAGCTTAGAAAAGAAAAACTGAGATAGGGGGTATTTTTGAGCAAGTGATTAAGGTGGATGTTGGAAGACAGGGAGAGACTTAGACTAAAAGAAATAAACATGCATTTGAGAGAAACACAGTAGAGAAAGAGGGAGATTAAGGGAGACAGAGAAAGCCTGGCGCACAGAGACTGTGATTGGCCCTGGAGCCAGTATAATGAGTTGGTAATTCTTAGGCATCATTAGGAGAAAAGATCAATCTCTCTGGTTTATACTAAACTCTAAACACAGACACAAACACACACCCCATACACACATACACTTCCAACTTAACCTCAAGGTGACTACACTCTCATAACTCCAGGCTGGGTCTTGGCAGTCATGTTCTGGCCCAGGGCCCAGCCCAGACCCACCCAGAGAGTGGAGAGGTGTTTTACATTAGTAGAGGAGTACCAGAGGCCCTATAGACCAGCTCTCTGACAGACAAGCTCTCTGTGCTGTGCTACAGACAGCCCACGCCAGGCTGGGTCTGGCCCAGTATGAATGGGAGGTGAGGCTCTGACAGACTGTCTACGACACCCAAGCCCTGGTCGGGATGAGAGACACGTGGACCTATGTGTTTATATCTAATGAGAGGATCATCTGGGACATGGAAGCCCCTGTCTCGTAACCAAGTTATGTTGTGGCTGTTTAGACCATCATTACATTGATATGCTGACTAATCTGGAGAAATGTGTTTAGCATGGAAGGATCGGACTCCTGCTACAGCAGGAGCGTTTAGATGCTGATCGATGAAGAGACAGTGTGTTAATGTGTCCACTGTGTTGCAGACTGTACAAGTGTGGCTGTGCATGTGTTTGTCATTTAAAAAAAATGTATATATGAGTGTATCATGTTCTCATGATTGAGTGTGTGTGGTTTCCAATGATGAAGCGAGTGTGCATGTTGTTCTAATGTGTGACAAGGTGACAGGCTGTGTGTGATGATGACGTACCTCTCCCCAGAGTGTTGTCTCTCTTGTCCTTCATGCTCATGGCCAGCGACGCCCCCTCAGGGATCTGGGAGAGGGGTCAAAGGGGACAAGGTCAGGGGTTAGCAAGGGGGCACGAGAACAGGATCATTAAGGACTGCCTGAGGCATAGTGTGTGTGAGTGTATGTATGTGTGTGTGTGTGTGTGTGTTTCTGTGAAGTGGCAGGGGGCTGCAGGGGGCTGGCTGGGCTCATTAAAGTCAACACACAGTGAAATGGTTTGAACAGCCTTGCCAGTGAACCACAACTGTTAGTACATGCTGTGGCTCACTGCTTTCACAGCTCTACCCCTCGGCTCAGAGAAAACTAAACAGAACACTTAAGAGCACAGGTAACAGGGCAAGGGTCAAGGGTCACCGGCCGTCTGTTTACACACACACAAACTAACAGTGACACACTGAAATACACAGACAGGCTACCCACAAACGGCGAGACATCTATTCTCTAAATGCCCAGAGCAACAAATTAGTTACGGACTGTGAGTCAACCCAACATAAACAGCACGACCTCAACAGCGTTCAGCAGAATACTGTAAACACACGACACATACGCACACAAAAGATATGAACTTGTTCACACAGCGCACACAATGAAACCGTCCACTCAGAAACACACGTGTGTTTCGAAACAGAAAGAGAGAGAGGCTCCGCTTGGACAGGAGTGGCAGCATTCACAGCCTGCTCTCACCCTCACTGCTCTGGACACCATACTCCTGCGGTGGGCCTCACAATGGCAGGGACACGTAGGAACCTCGGGGGAACAGTCACCACAGGGGTGACACACGCAGGCGCGCTCCACACACACGCGCACTCCCTACACACACACACACACACACACACACACGCGCGCACGCGTACAGACTCCACACACACCTGATAGTGGCAGACTGTGTTGAGCTTTTTCCTGCCATCTTCCATCACGGAGGAGTTGTCGAGGTCCTGCAGGATTCTGCTGTTACAGCCAGAGGCAAACAACTCTACAGCAGAGAAGGACGGGAGGAGGAGAGAGAGAGTTGGAGAGGATGTTATAAACGATCGCAGTGTATATTACAAAGAAGGAGAGAAAGAGAGTGCTCTCCAGCTCTGCCTCCTGGTGATGGTGACCTGTGAGAACTCGTGGAAACATTGATAAAAGGTCCCTGCAGGCCACACAGCCCAGGGAGCCAATAACACCTCATGGATATTACAGCAGCCTCGACACACTCACTCATATTAAAGCTGCAGGTTAGCACAGCCAGCCATGCAGGAAGAACCACGCAGAGAAGAGGACTGGGGAAGTACAGCAGGTCTACACTGAACAAAGAAGGAATGAACAAAGAGTGGCCTGTTTGTCTTACCCAGGTCTACATCCTCAGCCCGGGGCCACTGGGAGAAGGGCAGGTTTTTGTAGAAGGCTTCTAGGATCTTCTCCTTCACCTGGCAGATGGTGTCTGTGTTCATGACGCGGACACACATGGAGTCCATGCCACAGCCTTGGAACGACACGTTGATGTTCTGCAGTCACAGACACATTTACATTTAGTCAATTAGCAGACGCTCTTATCCAGAGCGACTTACAGTAAGTACAGGGAAATTCCCCCGAGGCAAGTAGGGTGAAGTGCCTTGCCCAAGGACACCAAGTCATTTTCGCACGGCCGGGAATCGAACCGGCAACCTTCTGATTACTAGCCCGATTCCCTAACCGCTCTGCCACCTGACTCCCTGACACGCAGCGAGAAGGAGTTAGAGTGGGAGGGAAATCCCATCTAACTGACTGATTTCACTCTTTTTGGATGACAGTTTATAACACAGAACTGGGACATTGACAAGGCTTACACGAAAGCTTCTCTCAGCCAATCAGAGGTGAGTAAACAGCGTGACGGCTGTGTCTTACCTGAGGCTTGGCCTCTATGTTCTCCCGGAGCAGCCACTCCTCGTTGAGGGTGTAGCGGGCCTTCCCTGTGATGGCGTCGATGGAGCCCTTGTTGATCTGCTGCCTGATGGCACACAGCAGCAGGAAGAAGGGCTCGCCCACAGTCTCCTGCTCACCACCACACAGCACAGGGTTGGGAAGAAACAACACCCTGTCAGACAACCACCATCAGTCCACCACCGGGTCGCTCTTGAACACTCTATCCCACTTTTGCTAATCTTCCTAATGCCATTTAAACCCATTTGTTCCACTTTTTTGATAACGACTTAGCTCTTTCTCTTCATGTGGAAATCCCCTCCCCCCCCCCCGCCTGGTTCACGGCTTCCCTCCCTCCTTCCCAGCCCCTCTTACCTTGAGGTAGCTGTACATGCAGATGGACATCCAGTTGGTGAGCATCTTCTCCACCACCGACTCTGTGCGACGCAGCATCAGTTTGGGGTTCTTGGAGGCAGAAGCATCGATCAGGTCCACCAGCAGGTCTTTCATGATGCTGGTGTAGTACTCCAGCTTGCCATGGAGGGCGATGGTGAGCAGAGAGGCCAGGCTACACCTGGGGTGCAGGAGGGCACACAGACAGAGTAGAGGCTGAGCACAGAGCTAACACACTGACACACAGCCAGGGTCAGGGAGAGCTGGATCAGGGTAGTGGTCTGTCTGTCCTTGGGGTTCCCAGGTAGAATAGCAGCGGAGGTGGGGAAGGGATTTCCTTAACAAAGCCTCTTTCATCCAGGAGTCTGAGTGCTGAGGCTGGCTGGGGAGAGGGATGTGGTGTAGCCTCTGGAATCTGCCAGCTCTGGTTCCGACCCTGTCATGCTGAGGGGCCAGTGAAGGGGACCCAGGTGCTGCAAGAATGGGGCTTTCCCCTGTTTCCTCCTGTAATCTACACTTTGAACTGCAGACAAGGGCCCATATGGGAACATTTAAAAAGAATAATTGATGAAATTTGCTTTTGAACAACCCAACGCTTGTGATGTTTATGAGCTGACTGTCTTTCATGTTCTCAACCCGAGCAGTTTGGGATGTTTCATGTGGATCTGTCATGAAACCAACTGTCGACAACAACTATTCATGTGATAGGATGGGGAGAGTGTGTGTCGTCTCGGTTACCTGTCACGCACAGCAAAGTCCTTCTGCTGCTCCAACGCGTGCACAAACGTGACTAGAAAGTGTTTGTTGTTGAGAAGAGTGGAGAAGAGAGTGATGCCCTCCTCCATATTAGGCCGGCCTGTGTTTGAAGGCTGAGGGGACGGAGACAGATAGCGAGAGAGAGCGGTAGAAAGAGGAAAAGGATTAGAGGCAGGGGAGGGAGGGGAGGGAGGGAGGGAGGGGAGGGAGGGAGGGAGGGAGGGGAGGGAGGGAGGGAGGGAGGGAGGGAGGGAGGGAGGGGAGGGAGGGAGGCAGGGAGGGAGGGAGGGAGGGAGGAGAGACGTGAGAGTTATGCATCCATCAGAGGTCAATTGAATCAAATTACAGCCTGCTCACCCAGTCTCCTCCCTAACCTTAATCTACCTCCTGACAGAGGCGTGACCGTGCAGTGACCACCATAGCTCATCATCACGCCTCCTCTCGACCTCTCCACCTGCACCTCTCTTCCTGCCTGCCTGCTGGGGACACTGGGTGGAGCCTGCAGGAAGCCTGGCTAATGACTAGCCTATCTGAGGCGGCATGGAAGCAGTTGTGTGATGAAGTCTTCCCTCTGGGCCGCTAGCATATGGTCTGGTATCCACAGTGACAGAAACAGGGCGGGGGTGTCCATTAAGATAAATGCCTGCCTGTGAGATTTATACACTGTGACCTGGAAAACACTTCCCAGTAAGACGGTGAGGACCTGAAGCACTTCATCACTGTTAGACTGGCTCCCCTGGCTGCCAACCCAAAACCAGCACATCTCTCTCATTACTGCTCTCTCTCTTTCTATCCCACTCTTTCTCAATGCTGCTCTCTCTTCATCTAGTCCTGCTCTCTCTCCTTTTCTCTCTCTCTCTATCCCTCTCTCTCTTTCATTACTTCTCTCTCTCAAACATACACACACATACACACACACACCCAGATGATGCTCCACATGGTTATAGAGGAATGCACGCATTTCCATCGTCATGGAGACTCTTGGGAATTGTGTCATCAAGCTGCCTGTTAAGCTTAGGAAGTGTCTGATGTGCTAACTCTCCAAACCACACCAAGCTACTGAATGGTAGTGACTGAATCACAGATTAGCATGCATGAGCAATTCATACTGTACACATTCACACAGACACCCATACATCCACACAGTCACACAGTCACACAAACAGTCACACACACACACACAGATTTTTCTGTAGTTAAGCCTAATCAAGAACCCCACAGTTAGGAATTAAGAAGATTCACGTTGACCCAGTTTAGAGGCAGAGGAGTGAAACAGGGCTACCATCAAGGTAGTCAAGACAGTACGGTAAAGCTGAGCAGCCGTAACCCTTCACCTGCCAGTCCTGAAGAAGGGGGTGTGTCTCAGGGAGCGCTCGGGGGCCGAGGGCGTCAGTCTCATAGACGGGCTGGACCAGACTCTTCTCATAGTCCGAACACATCTGTAACACACACACACACGGTATCATAAACACTTATGTCTGTTCTGAAGACAGAAGTAGATAGTCAGACCCTGGGGGAGGTTTGGACTAGACTTGGCTCTGAGAGTCTTGGCATCAGATTTGTAGAGTCGGACTAAATGTGTGAACTGCACATAGAGACCCTGAAAATCCCTGCCTGACCTTGAAGAGGAGACATGCCACCCTGACATGTAATATCAGCACCGTTAGACTGTCTGGAGAGAGGGGCTGACATACAGCAACAAGGACCAACTTTCAACTACAAGTTTTACATTTTGGACTGTAGAAGAGAGGCCCAAGGCTTACATTCATGTGTTTTCAACATGTGTGTGTGTGTGTACATCTATAGATAACTGGTAAATGAGGCTAAAGTTTTCCAGTGTCAAGCGTGCAGAGATTTGCGGTCTCAATGGAGCAGTATGGAGACAGCACTGAGCGAACAACACAGGTATTTATGTTTCATCAGAGTAGCTTTTCAACAGCCTCCCTCTCTCATTTCCTTCAAAACCAAAAACACTCAAACAAACTGACCTACTTCTCTTTGTGCAAGAGTGTTTGTGTATGTGTGTGTGTGTGTACGATGAAACAATTGTGCTCGGAGCGTATGAAGAACTGTTTGTATTATTTGGAAAAATAAGAAATATTTCCTGGTGTGAGTGTCCAGGATTGTTCTATCTCATTGAGGCTCCATGCCTGTGGTCTCAACACAGCACCAGAACTGTGTCTGTGTCAGAGAAACTACATATAGACATTCTGGCACTGCAAGTATCCTGGATGGCCTGAAAAAAATGCTTATACCTAGAAAGAATAATGCATATGCCCTCCTCCTTTAGCTTGACTAATTTATAGCTACGTTTTTTTCATCCTCAGTTTTCTGTTTGTGAAAATGTCATGACGGTAGAATGCAAACGCTGCAAAGCTAACTTTATCCAGCGCATTCCCTGTGACAGTGTATGATGGGCCTTGCCAACATGAAAAAGGAGGTCTCTCTCATAATTAGGGAGATAAAAAGCGCCTTTCTTACCTTGGGGAAGAAGGTCCGCGTGACAAACTGCTTGTACTCCAGGAAGGGGATGCCCTGGCTGCTGTTCAGCTCCTTGGTCAGGTCTGTCATGTCCGTCTGCAGCTCCGCAAAGCCTGCAGGAGACACCAGGGTTAGGGTCAGGAGACACCAGGGTTAGGGTCAGGAGACACCAGTGTTAGGGTCAGGGGACACCAGGGTTATAGGGTCAGGGGACACCAGGGTTATAGGGTCAGGGGACACCAGTGTTAGGGTCAGGGGACACCAGGGTTATAGGGTCAGGAGACAACAGGGTTAGGGTCAGGAGATACCAGGGTTAGGGTCAGGAGACACCAGGGTCAGGGGACAACATGTCAACAATAACTTTAACAAGTTTTGGCGAATGACCAGATTTACCCGCAATTCTATTTCTGTTTATTTGATAAGGTGAGTATAACTTTAACTTTTTTTTTTCTCCACACATTCTTCTAGACTTTAGTGGGTATCCAACCTCCTCTTTGAAAACCTAGATATGGTCATACATGTTTTAGGAAAGACTATCTCCAGAGTATCCCTTTTCCTAGAACATTCCAACTGATCATGCTCCAGACCAGAGCTGCACAGCCTGCAGGACCATATTTACCAAACACAATCAGAGATGCCAAATCCAATCTGAGGCTCTCCCATCTAAACTGTGTGTGTTTGCAGGATCAGGTTCAGCCAGTGTTGGAGCCACAGGACCAGCCTCAGCACGTGTAAACAAGGGAAATGGGATCTTCATGGTGGGTGAGGAACAGGCTGCAGCTGGATGTGTGTAAGGTTTAGCTTGTGGTGCTGGATTAGCAACTCCTGCTAGGAGACATGGGAGACGTCTTCTCCTAAATCTGCTGTTTCCTCTGGATATCTTTTAACCACTAATCACTGTGGTAGTGTGTGTGTGAGTGCGTATGTGTCAAGACAAATGGCATAATTCCACCCACACAATTGTAAATAACTCTTTGACAAATACACCCAAGGTCAGGGGATACCTAATAAATGACTCACAAAATCGTCCAGAGACTAAATCCCTCAATCCCTATTAATCCCAAACCTCCTCCACCCATGTATCCACCATGCCACTAAATGTCTCTATCCCATCCTCTCTTACTTACGCCTCCCTCACTCCCTCATACCCTACCCCAAAAAACCTATCTCCTGACACTCACCCACATCTCTCCACATGATGAACAGTACCCCCCCTCCTCCCTCCTCCTACACATCTATCTCCACAGACACACGGCCCTGACTCCTGCCCTTTTCCTTCCCACAATATTCATCCCTCACTCTCTATCTCTCACTCCTATAAATCTGGCTGCCCAGTCATGCTGTGGCCTTCAGACACTCACTACACAAACAAACACACACGAACACACACGCACGCCTCTTGTCCCTATAGCCTGGACACAGCAGAAGCAGTGTGACCACAGAGTGTGTGACTGCATGGTAATGCTCACAACTCAGCCTGTGTTTTCTGAGTCACACTTACTAAGCATAAATCTTTCAAAGCTGACTCGCCGTCTACTCCAAACACACACGCACACACAGACGCCTAAGACAGGCCTTTTACAGGAGTAGGGGAAACAGGAGTTTCCCCGCATGTCCATGTTTCTCAACATTAGTAATAGAGAGAGAGAGAGAGTGTGTTGCTGCACCTTTGCGGATCTCCTCTCTGATCTGAGACTCCATCTCCTCCATCTGCAGCAGGGTTTTCTGCCAGTAGCGCTCAGCCCTGCGGCTCTTGGTACAATACACCACCAGAGCTAATAGGACACAGAGAAAGAGAAACATCATTAAACCGGCCTTTGATGCCATACTCTGTAATAAATCAGGACACACTCCATTCATTGCTCTTTATACAGACACCGCTTCACGAGAGCAACAAAAACACACACTTGTCTAAGATACACATAGACTTATCAAAAGCACTGGGCTGTACAAAGTAACACACCCCACACACATCGTCTCACACACACACACGCACGCACACACACACACACAGAAACATACATACAGACACAGACAGACTCAGAACAGAGGGTCTTTGTGCTGTGTTAGGGAGGGATGAAGCAGACAGGGGGGCCCTGACCCCAGAACTCCTTTTATCTCTATCACATCTGGAGCATCCGTCGCTACGACATCCAGACATCCATCACCCCCGGCATCGTCTCCAAATACTTACCCACAGTGCACAGCAGCAGCAGCACACAACACACAACGATGGAGATCGTGATGGCCAGCTCACTGCCACCCAGCTGCACCTTGGCTATGATGCGACGGAAATTCCCCACCTGTACCTGGAGAGAGACAGAAAGAGAGAGACAAAGAGGGAGAGAATAGAGAGAGGAGAGAGAGATGTGGGGAAGGGTGAGGGGAAAGGAAGAGAAAACTAATTCAACGTCCAAATGTAAACACACACACATACACACAAACTGACAGGTCACCATGTACAGTCTGACTAAAACCTAGGCTTTCACATCTATTTTTGATCCTCCTAAATGATAGCTTGGGTTCTATCATATCCTACTTCTCAGTGTCGTGGTATTCTCTCAGGGCAGGGGACTGAGTGTCCTAAGAGTGTTCTCAGAGTGTTCTCTGAGCGTTCTGTGAGGGTGTTCTCTGAGTGTTCTGTGAGTGCTCTCTCTCTCTCACTACGGTCCCTGTCTGGTCTTGAGGTTTATTTGTCCAGACCAGTCAAATACAGCCCCCTCCCAGAGGGCAGCAGGGCTGCTGAAATGGAGGGGAAAACGCCATTGTTCCATGTTCCTGTTTCGGTTGGGGTACGAATACACACACTCCTCCCCCTCAGTGAGCGAGCTCCCAGCCAAGGGAAATAGAGAGAAGTAAAAATAGATGTGCCACTGCATGTGGAAGAAATCCAAAAGGTTGTTGTTGATGCCCACAAGGCATCCAATCTGCATACCTTTTATACAGACTTCATAGTCCTGACAGAAAAGCATACTCACTCTTCCAAACACACTCACACACTTACACACACATAAATACAAACAATCACACTTCTTTTCCCATGCACACGCAGGGGGCTGTGAAGACAGCCCACCCGTTAGAGTTTTGACATTTTGTTTGACCCTGCTCCCGCCTCCATGTCTCTGCTAATTGCCTTTGTTTACATGCAGACATCCTGAGAGAGAGCGTGTTCCCTCGGCCTCCCTGTCTGCCTGACACGACAGAGTCCTCACGCCTCACTGATTCTGTCAGAGCGACTCCCAGACAAACATGTCGACGGACAGGCTCAAGTTCTATATAGATGAATGCTTTGGTGTAACATAGCCTATCTAAACAGTCCAGACCGGACAAAGGATGGAGATCGGGGGAGGAGAGAGAGGAGGGTGGGGGGTTAATCAGGGACTGGCACGGTTCTGATTAAGGCCCTTTCATTTAGATATTATGAGGCTTCAGAGACACAACACGAGGAGAAAATAGCATTCACACAAAGGCTCCAAGTTCCTGTGCTACAAGAATGTGTGTGTGTGTATGTGTTCAAGGAAAGGGGGGAGTGCGTGTGTGTTTGCATTTGTAAGTGATTTCAAAAGACAGATAGATAAGAGATGAACAGATAGGAGCTGAAACAGTAAAACTCTGTGTGGTTTACTGTTTCATCCTGTGGCCCTCCTGCAGTTTGCTGAGTCATGTTGGCCCAAACACACAGATACACACTGATCACAGACAGATGAGTGCAACAGGTTCTAGAATATCCAGGGAATATAGAATATACTGTAGTTGCATTTTGTGAGGAAAAGTGAACTTACTGTCACTGGTAGGTCTGTCTCGCTGGAACTCATTGAACCGTTGATGGTGCAGTGGAACAGCTGGTCATTGTGGAAGCTGATGTCACAGGGATAGCAGCCAATCATCACAGAGTATTCTTCCGGGGCCAGTTCCAGATCGCTTGGCCCTTTCTGTGCCAGAACCAAACAAAGACAAGTGTCTGTCAGTCAGTGTGTGAAGAGACATCAAGGCCTGACTGGAATAAGCTTAGCTTCCACACAGACACACACACGCACACATTCAGCAGTCTCAGCTCATGCTGGCCTGTCACTCAGCTGTCAAGCACTGAGGAGCCCAATTCTAAACTCATTCAGTTTCATAACATCCCTCACACACTTGGAGAGGGTTCTGCTTAAAGCACCAAACACTGACGCTGCCTCTCCAGCACGGAGAGAGAGAGAACCTTCTACAAATGAATCTTGACAGTCTCCACTAACTCGCTACATCATAACATGCCTGGAACCTTGGAGGAGCCTGGTGCTGCATGGAGATTCCTCTGGAAGCTTAACATGAGCAGCCAGGACCCGACTGAGCTCAGGGGTCAGGTGTGTAGGGGTCAGGTAGGGGTCAGGTAGGGGTCAGGTAGGGGTCAGGTGTGTAGGGGTCAGGTGTGTAGGGGTCAGGTGTGTAAGGGTCAGGTGTGTAAGGGTCAGGTGTGTAAGGGTCAGGTGTGTAGGGGTCAGGTGTGTAGGGGTCAGGTGTGTAAGGGTCAGGTGTGTAGGGGTCAGGTGTGTAGGGGTCAGGTGTGTAAGGGTCAGGTGTGTAGGGGTCAGGTGTGTAAGGGTCAGGTGTGTAGGGGTCAGGTGTGTAGGGGTCAGGTGTGTAAGGGTCAGGTTTGTAAGGGTGGGAGAAAGGCTTGACCTCCTGCTTCAATGGAGGATATCCATTCAACTGGCCCCGGAGACTGAGATAGGTCTGAATGATTGGAGAAAACACAAGTCTTGGTGACCGGCAGGTGTGTGTGTGTGTTAGTGTGTGCGTGTGCTGTCTGGAGTGGCATCTGCGTGAGGAGCAGAGTGCGTGTGTTAAGTGTGTGTTTATCCCCACAGTGCTTCCTCTCAGTGATTAGACCCTCAAGACTCTGTCCTGTCCCCACTGCAGGATGTAACCCCCTGGGTCTCTGTCAACAAACGCTTCCTTACACACACACACACAGACACATGTACGCACACACACACACACACACACACACACACACACACACACACGCACCCCAACCTACAACACACACACCAACATACACACAAACTCAGAAACATACCAACATAGATACAAACAACACACTATTGAACACGAGTTGCAGAAGCAACATGCCAACATTGGCTGTACATAAGCAGACTCTCACACACACATGGAAGCACACCTTCACGCACAGAACAATGACATGCAAAGGGCCAAAACAGGATAGAGGCAAACCAAACCCACCCACATTCCAACTGTCTTAATATAGGATCTGATTACATAACAAACCCTATCAAACGAACTCCATCAAACACCCGAGTACACATGCAACACTGGCACACACTCCACCCAATGCTCTTCCAGCCAGGTCCAGCCCTGGTGGAATCCACCTTCGTAAAAAAAACAGGAAACAACATCGATATAGCCCATGCAGACATAGCTGAGGCTGCAGTTCCTGTAGGGGCCCCATCCTGACAAACACAAATGCGCACACACACACACACACACACACATAACACACATACATGTAAACACACACACACACACACATAATTAGTAATTGTGCAAGTCTCTACAACTTCCCTGTCTGTGTCTCTCTCCTACGCGTTTGCCAGCATCAGTGGAAAGCAGTGGTGTTTATGAACGCTAACATCATATAGTTATCAGCAGCCTTTCAAATAAAGAGAAATCTTCCGTACCACATAGTCAGGACCTCACACTAAGACTGAGTCTGACAGGCTTGCCATACAAAAGGCTTTGATGTCTTTTACTTGTCAAGTCTTTATGTGAATATGAATTCACGGCCATTCAGCCATGTCTTCTATTCCCAGAGAGCTGTTAGGTGAACAGCAGTGGCCCTCTCTGACTTAGATCTGACAACCTCCCACATCTCCACTCCCATTGGAGCAGTGGGCTGTCACTCACATTGATGATGAGTGTGAGTGGCTCCCCGGGGTGGTGTTTGATCAGCTTCTCTTTTGTGGCTGTGAAGAACTGAGGGTCCTCCACGTACTCCAACAGGAAGTGCCCTCCGTGAGGCTCCTCCTCTTCCTCCCCTTCATCATAGGAGGCAGGGCTATCTCCTGTGTAAAGGACTCTGTTCAGGAAGAACTTCAGTGTGGCCATCTGGGATTGGCTGGAGGCTGGGGTGGAGCATGTGATCATGGAAGGAGACCGCACCTTACAGGCCTGGAGATGGAGGGGGCGGGAATAGAAAATACCTATCAGAAAGACTGAGATCTTCTGTAAAATTCTGAAATGATTATAGCCATTTAGAAACTTTCCAACCAGACATGTTCCCTGAGTCTCCAATTCAGCTGATACTCACCGCCTGGCCAACATCCAGCACCTCCAGTGTTACACTTTGCACCAGATCAAAGCCCTTCCCCGTCACAGTGATGGTTCGACCCCCGCTGCAACACATGACAAACACGCGCTTAAGATTCAGCTTCAACAAAGATTAACATACTATGTGGTCTATTAATAGATGTAGTAAACACATCGACCACACACATACACACACACACACACTCACACTCAGTTCATCTTAGTCAGAAACAACCCATGTGTCTGTCAACACGGTCCCCCAGGGGTGAGTGTCAGTAGAAACACACCCGGCCTGGAGAAGAGCCAGCACATCAGGGACACACTCCTGCTGCATCGTCCCCTGGAGGAGGACTGCAGAGGCTTCCAGCTGCATCTCAAGTATGTGTGTTTGCATGTGTGTGGATATACATGCATGTGTGTGTGTGTGTGTGTGATGTACCTGAGGTAGCTCTTGTTGGGCTTGACGAAGCTGATGCTGGGGTTCTTCTCATAGGTGTACATGGTGCTGAGGGCAGGGTTCTGACAGGGAATGTCCTCAAACTCCACACACACCGTCACCGCCTCGGTGTGTGTGTGCACGGCCGCAGGCATGGTGCACTCAATGGTGTCTGCTGTTTGGCTGGAATGCATGCATGGACAAGAACCAAGACAGCTACATGAATACACCAAGACAACCCACCATATATTTTGCCAGTTAGCGGTTCCAAACAGGAACCGCTGACATAAACACTGAACAATAAACAGAAACTTTTGGGAAAATAAAAGCACTACCTCACACAAGAACCATTCTAACAACAACACTGCATTGTCTCCAGTCATAAAAACCACACAGTAGCTGTAGAAGTGCACACAGAACCGATGGTTTAAGCCAGACTAGTCCACAGGAACACTTACGTGAGAATGGAACACTGTTGGGTACCGTTAACCCTGATGTGAACCTGGGAGCCAGTGTCCAGGTGCTCCCCCATGATAGTCACCCTGGTTCCCCCGGCACGAGAGCCCTTCCTGGGCTCCATGGACAGCAGCTTGGGCACCTGGGGGTGAAGGGGGGAGGAGGAGGAGAGAAGGATGATGACCCTTGTCTAAAGCATCATATCTACATACAAAAGTTACTTCTGCAGTCAAAGTTTGTGAGTTCAGGACGGCAAAAAAGTACTCAGGCATTAAACTGACAAGTTATCTAAGTTGTGCTTACATATCCGAGCCCAAAGCCCTTGTAGTCTAATCTCAGGCTGAGACAGCTGCTGATGGTAACAGTACTGTGAGCTTTAACAGCCTCCAGTGACAGCAGAGCACAGCACTGGATACAACCACTCTGAGGCCTGCAGAACTTTCTCCTCCACACAGGACAGATCCCTGGGGCTGAGAATGATACCTCTCTCTCTCTCTTTCAATGTCTCTCTCTCTCTCTCTCTCTCTCTCTCTCTCTCTCTCTCTCTCTCTCTCTCTCTCTCTCTCTCTCTCTCTCTCTCTCTCTCTCTCTCAATGTCTCTCTGTCTTTCAATCTCTCTCTCTTTTTCCATTTATCTCTCTTGATCTCTCTTTTTAACTCTCTCTCCCTCTCCCTGTCTCCCTCTCTTTCTCACACACTCATACACACACACACCGGGCAAGTCCCAAAAACTAAAATGTATCTCCCAAGCAAGCTCCACAGCATCAGCATTCTGGAGACTTCCAAAGCCTTTCTCCCCTCCGTGAACCTTGCCTCCAGGGAAGCCTCTCATTCTCGCTGACAGGATTCACTTCCTCTCTGTGAATGTACAGAGGGGGTGTCCATTGTCTATATGTCAGTGTGTATGTGTGTGTGTGTGTGAGTGTCTGAGTGGGTGTAAGGAGGCAGATGTTTCCGGCCCAAGGTTCGAGGAAGGAGGTGAAGAGCAGGCGCATATCCTGTCTCCGTGTGGATCCAAAATGTTTTCCCTTTCTCTCTGCTCCTCTCACCCTTCTCCTCTCTCTAAATTCCCCCTCTCCTCTCTGCTGTGATAGATTGTATGAGTGGAGTGGGGAGAGGGCAGAGAAAGAGAGGAGATATTTCTCCCTCCTTTTCTCACAGCCTGTAGTCTCACACAGAGCAGCTGAGGGAGTGGGCTGGGCCCAAGAGGGGCTCCCACAACTCTGAGACATGTTTGTTGTTTTGCATTTTCAATATCCTCGTGACTCAAGAAGCATTACAAGGTTGTTTGGGTTTCTCAGTGTGATGGCTCTATGGAAAAATCTTTCTTAAGAGCTTCTGAAATGAACTAATGTTACAGTTGGATGAAAAAGAAACTCTTCTTTCAGTAAACAAAAAGAAACAGAGGGCTTAGACCGATATTCAACTGACCGCATACCCCTAATCCAATGGGAGACTGTGTTGGTTTGAGTCAATTAGCAGGAGAAGCCAGCCTCATGAATTCTGAGAGGGGGACATTTCTATAGCCGCCATATTTGTTTTTTCTGGCACTGGCTTCAGAATGACAACAGTGCTGAGTTGCAGTTGTGATGAACGTTTGAAGATTCCCACACACTCACATTCCTGAATATCATAAGAGACGCATCTGTTAACGTTCAACAGACACATTGGGAACACTTTCCCACTATTTGTATGGAACAAGGAGTGTGTGTGTGTCGGGAGGGGGGGAATTGAGGGGGAGAGGGGGTCGGGGGGTTGAGGGAGAAAAGTTGGACGGTGGAAGGAACACACTCACCAAGTATGAGAACAGCTCTTTGGACTCTCCTTTCGCGCTCTGTCTCACAGTAACTCTGACCTTATCATTCATCTCATACGAGGACGTCCTGGTCATACACACCAGCCTGGGGAAGAAACACGAGAGTGGACGTCCACAATCTGCATCTCCAGACAGATGAAAACACACCAACACACCACATCCAAACCCCTGAGATCCTGGCTGCTTCTCCTGTTTTACCTCCTGGGTACACAGGCAGATGCTCCCCTGTGGAATGTACAAATAAAACTACCAGAGAGGAGTCGCCGGGAGCTTGAAAGGCCCCCGGGCCAGATGGTTTCAACCTCAGAGGGTTTAACAAGCTGCTGGGGGTGTTTATTTTATCACCTTATGGCTGTAATTAAAACTCATTTCATCATAAGGACAGACTCCAGTAATGACACACTAACAGTGAGAAGCAGGAGGATCGCAGGCTGTAACGAGGCCTACCCCGGGCCTCTGTCAAAACAAACCCTGGCCCAGTCCAACACTGTACTGCTGAGGGGTATTCATCAGGTGGGTGTTTCTGGGTACCTGGCAGATTATCTGGGTCGTGCAGAATGTGCTGAGTGACAGGAGAGCTCTTTCACTGTAAACCATCACACATGTCTGGGGGACAGGGGAGAGGCTGCAGGCTGGGCTGGGTCAGGAGGGCTGGGATGGGCTGAGATGGGCTTAGGGACCAGTTCTGATCCCGATCAATGAATTCAGAGTTGGACTCAGATCTTTCTGTAGGTAATAATGAGTGTAAAACTCTACGTCTACATTTGCTTCATTGCATTGCGTTTATTGTCTGTTGCACTATCCTTCCAGGCTCTGCAGGGTCTGAAGAGAAGCATTGTGAAATGGTACCTCCAGAGGAAGTCATGAAATGTCATGGCAGCTGAATTGCATTACAACAGACAACCCCAAAAAGTGTCAGAGGTGACTGGTGTTGTTGATAGAGGGATCCAGAGCAGAGGCCACTCTGTCCCCAGGAGCAGACACACTGCCGGGCAGGGCACCGACTGACCTCCGCTCTGCATTCCAGCTCTGCCCCGCAGCAGAAATATTATGGGTTTCACAGAGTGATGTTTTGGCTATTCGGGGCGATGTCTCTGGATATTTAACCCTAGTGGGAGATAGGAAGGGTAATCAACAAGAGAAGGGCAGTGTGCCCTGAGAAGGGCAGTGTGTGTGTGTGTGTGTGTATGTGTACGTGTACTGTATGCAAGTGCATGTGTATGTACGTATGTGCAAAAGTTTGTGCGTGAGTGTACGTGAGGTACTTCAGAGATCTCAAGGCAAATGAGAAGTGGTAAAGAGAGAGAGTGGTAAAGAGAGACTTAAACAAGTGGAGCAGAGAAGTGTAAACTGCACACTCCAGTAAGTGAGCAGTCTCCACTGATCAGACCATTAATTAAAGTGTTGACGTGTATGGACTGTAGCACACTCTCTCCGTAGATCACCACACCTTTCTCTGCAAACCCAGCTGTGACCTATAACCCCACACAAAAGCAGGAGTGGACACCTGTCTCAACAGCCTAGGCTGGTGAGCTCACACGCTCAGGTGTCTGTGTGTGTGTGTTCATCGTGTGCGCCTGCTGTCAGGCACACTGACGTGTTATGATTTCTTAGCGCCGATTCCTTTGTGGAGGAAACGCTTCGCTGTCATAACAACCAAGGTGAGAGAACCAATGAAAAAAGGGCTGACTGGATGAGGTCTTTTGGAGGGTGAAATCTGATTCGCCAGGTCTGAAGCGTGTGTTTGGAGGAACGTGTCAAACTGCCGTCGTGACAGGTAAGACCCTCAGGTCACCCTGGCAGTGGTCTGCATTCTAATATGGCCTGATTGGCTCCAGTGGAGCAAGACAAGATAAACAGTTCCATTCATGGAACATTTCATGGAAGTATTGATGTCGTTTTAGGATTATAGTATTCCACAGGACTCTGTGTGCAGGTGTCAGATCAGGGCTGAACCTGGTAATACTGTATTGGGTGTGGAGAAAGTTTAGAGACAGTGCTATGCTATATAACATCAATACTTCATTTGTACAACAAAGGCCAGACTTATAAAATGTATTCCATTAAACCCCTGTACACCTTCGAAATCCTGTGATAGACTGCATGTACAATCATTACCATGATGTATTTGTATATTTTCTATTAACAGACAGGGCTGAAAGACACTGTGGCAGAACTTACTGTGTAGAGACGGTGTAGCGGTCAGCCAGGAGAGCACAGGGGAACGAGCCGATGGAGACATTCACCTCCTCGGCCCTCCGTCCCAGGTTCTTCCCCTGCACTGTCAGCAGGGTGCCCCCCTCCAGCGGACCACTCTGGGGGGAGATCTGTGGCAGAGACGGAGGGCGTCAGAGAGAGGAGCAGAACTCACCATAGCCTGACTGAAACCACATCGTTTGAGTCAAGGTCTACTGACTGATGGGTGAGAGATGGAGGTAAGCTGGAAATAAACCTTGGGCATGAAGCTACCAAGCCCTTTGCACACAGTGCTGTTGAAGAGAGCTGTTCACTGAGTCAGAGAGTTCAGTTGAAGTGCTCTCCAGCTGAACACTCAGGTCTAGTTGATGGAGACGGCGCCTCAGGTTGGTACAGTAATAAAGAAGGCTCTCCAGTCTGCCAGTCACAGAGCCAAGTGTTGAACCTACATGGGCTAAGAGCTGTCTGAGAGGCTCCTGGAGAACACACACTCCACACTGACAGAGCTGAGGAGAGAGGGAGAGCAGAGGTGCACGGGAGAGGTGCACAGGAGAGGTGCACAGGAGAGGTACATGGGAGGTAAGAGTGAGAGGAGATGGAAGTGAAGATGGGGGGTGGAGGGAGAGAGATATGAAGGGAGGGAAGCTTCCACAGAGAGAATGTCCCCTGGCCTCTCCTGCCTCTTGCCTCACTGCTAAAACTCCCTTTCCCATCACTCGCTCATGCTCATGCGTCATTTGAAACCCTTGGCATTGTTGTTGCCTTTCAGGAACCAAGGAGAATGGGGTGATTGTATGTACCTCACCAACGGACATAGAGTAGGATTTGAACACACTTGGAAATTGCTATCTCTGGCAAAAGCATTCTGCCATCAACTCTTGCTGTACTGATGTTAACTTGGCTTAGCCTATGTTAGGGCCCGGAGAGTGGGGGTGGGGGGTGTGCGTGCCTCTCCGAGGGACCCCCTCCCTGTCTGAGCCGAGGTCACTGGGACCCCCTTCTGTTCTAAGTCTGGCTCCAGTACTCTGCTCTGTCACATACTGGGCTTATGAATGAAAACAGCACTTCTGTTTGATCTGGGAGCGAGGGGAGGAGGAGGGTCTATGTTAATAGAGAATAGTGACTACATGATTGACAGCAGGGGTACACAAACACTATGATCTGGGAGAGAGGGGAGGAGGAGGGTCTATGTTAATAGAGAATAGTGACTACATGATTGACAGCAGGGATAAACAAACACTAAGCGGAGGTGTGTACGTTATAGTATCAAATGTGTGTGTATGTGTGTGTGTAATAGCTGAAAACCACCAAACGATCATAAGCCCACCGTACATCTGAAAGATCAAACCACAGGAAGTGATGTAATGTTTCCTTCATGGTTAAGTCCCATAGTGGTCTCTGTCAAGCACACTGTAGATCTCTAGAGCAGGGCCCTGCCCTCGTCAACACTGTATAGAGGGGGTATGATCAGGGTAACATGCACACACGCACACACACGTGACATACTGTTCACACAGACACCACAGATCCCTGATCTTCCATATCTTAGAAGGTGTTAGCTAGCTAGCATGTCTGGTGTTAACGCTAACGTTAGCTGGCATAATTCTCATTTACACCTCTCACCATGCTGTGAAGGCATCTCTCAGGCTGAGCACGCACCATAGCACCACGTCATGGGAAACTATATCTGTCTCAGCGGAAGACCTTGAAGACCCCTATTAGAATGTAGATTACACTAGACACAGCTGCCTGGAAGTTGATCACGTTGAACGTGGATAAAGTTTGGACACACTTATTTATGCCAGATTCTGGGTAGTACTGGACACAGGAAGTTACTGTCCCACTCATTGGTCAAGGAGGATGAGGATGACATCAGTGAAGCTGTTAGAGACTGCCCTCCCTCTCTGTCTATGTCTTTATCTCTCTGTGTTTCTATTTCTTTTCTACTTTCTACCTACTTACAGTATCTACTGTCTCTCTTTTGTTGAATAAACTATGTTTGTCGGTTCTGTTCTGGACATTCTGAACAAACCGTTTCAAAACAAAGAACTTGGAATGATAACAAAAGCCCTGAGAACATATCTCTCCCATTCTGTACCTGGAGCATACAGGGAAAGAGCACACTTTTAACTTGATATTCATATACGGTATTGTACAATATATTATGTACACAACACAAAGTAGCTGGCCTGCGGTAAAGTGTAGACCTACACAAAGTAGCAAGCTAGTGTCCAGGAAAATGTTTGTGTTGCTTGGCAACAGTCCAGTCCCAGTCCAGTGGCAGAACTATTTGTGTTGGCAGAGCTAAATAAATGATTAAATAAACAAACAAATCCTAATCTGTTGTCGCTTATTACCGTGAACTAATAAATGGAGCAGCCTAAGGAACCGTACCTATGACGAATCACAGCAGTGCTGATATTCAGTGGGCTCAAATCTCCTTCAAGGCGGCGGTGGTAGGAAGACTGACAGCTTCAGGCCAACTCCCCTAACCCTCACTCTTCTACAGAGTCACTGTGGCTGGGAAGCAGAGAGCCACCACAGCCACTTAAACTCCTGGGTATTCTCTGGGATAACATGGCTGCCAAAGCATTGCATCACACACTTTAGGATCCTCTGCTCCAGTTTTCCCCTCCTTCTCATATGAGACAGCTGTGTTTGTGTGCGTGTACGTTTTTGTGTGTTGATACATTTGGCTGACCACACAAACTTTCACTCAGTGTCTTATACAGAAGTCTGAGTTTCCCAACGTACAGACGGCTCCTTTGCGTGACAGTTGTATGTGTCATCTTGTGTGTATGTGTGTGTGACCTCTTTGTTTCATCTAGGTTCCGTCTTGTGGGCCAGCCAGGTTTTATCTACAGGAAGTGTTTAGCTCTACTGGGCCTCACGCGAGCCGTACTTCCCGTCTACGGCAGCAGGCAGATAAAGCGTTCAGTAGTGGCAAAGCAAGCTTGAACGCAACTCCAAACACAGCTCTTTAAAGCATTGAGGTTCAAGCTCAGGCGCTTACCCACGGAGGTTGAAAGGAATGTGAACAAAGCAACAGTCATCCTGATGACTGCAAATGACCTGTAGAACCAAGCGGTTCCAGTCTTAGCTGACTGGACATAATGACCACAGCAGTATCTCAAACCAAACATTGGTTTGGTTTGAGAACCAAACATTGGTTTGGTTTGAGGTGGTCATTTTGTGGTCATATTGGTAAAACACTCATCTCAAATTGTTGAGTAATTTTTCTCTTGCATATTCTATTTCTCAGGTTAACTGGTAAACTCACAACTGAACCTACTGTAGATACATACTGTACATAGCCAGCCAGAGTTGAGCCTCAGTCAGCACACCACCAGGTTCAAACAGCCAGAGTTGAACACAGGTTAAGTGCTCCCATGCTTTCCTTGGTGGCTCCTCAGAAGAATGGCTGTTTCTCCATAGGGTCTGTGGCTGAGTGGGCTGGAGACTCCTAACTGTACACTATACAGGGTGTTTTTACAGATTGAGCTGCTTTAATGAGACTCTGTGCAAACACTTGCCTTTCCAAAGTAAACCCTCATCAGGAGACACTGTACAGCCACTGGGCACCTCACCCACACCATGTGACACACCACTTCCTTGTCAAACGGGCTAGGTCAAAGAGATGTTGTTTTTTCTATGGAGTACTGTGTTTGTGTATGTGTGTGTGAATGTGTGCATGCGTTCTTCAGTGAATGTGTGTGCGGCAGCACAGCCTACCTTGTAGATCTCCGGGTCGGGACACTGGTCTCCGGCAGTCTGGCAGTCGTCCCTGGGCCTGCAGCTGTTGTCACACCAGCCACAGAGATGACCCTGGTACTCCCGGCCCCAACACTGGGAGCAGTCTGCACTGCCCACCCCACAGTTATACACCTCCACTGAGAGAGAGAGAGACAGAGAGACAGAGACAGAGACAGAGACAGAGAGAGAGAGAGAGAGAGAGAGAGAGAGAGAGAGAGAGAGAGAGAGAGAGAGAGAGAGAGAGAGAGAGAGAGAGAGAGAGAGAGAGAGAGAGAGAGAGAGAGAGAGAGAGAGAGAGAGAGAGAGATAAATAAATAAATAAAGAGAGCAACAGAGAACAGAAAGAGAGAGAGAGAAAAAGTCAGAAACATAAAAGGATATAGAGTTGGAGAGATAGGGCAGGAGAGAGCTTGATCAACATAACCAGTCATCTTGAAACATCTTTGCCAGGTTGGTACTGGACTACTTGAAACCACATGTGCAGGAGGACAGGCATCTGCCAGGAGAACATGAATTAATAGAGAAATAAACAGCAAGACAGGGCCAGTAATGGAAGAACAGGATACAGAAGAGATAAAGAGAACGAGCGAGAAACAGATGAGCGTGTCCATGTTACACTGCACCTCCATAGAGAAACCATATGTGTGCGCGTGTGTGTGTGTGTGTGTGTGTGTGTGTGTGTGTGTGTGTGTGTATTTGTGTGTGTATACGCCTGTGTGTATTTTTATGACTTTGTGCGGTATGAAGTATCAGATGTTTAGTTCAAGTATTCGGAGTTTCTGGCTGTTAGCCAGTGCTGTTGAAGAGGCAGTTCAGTGCTCACATGGTAGACACATGATCTGTAAACACACAGCATCTGGGCTTGGCCTGGCCTGACCTCAGCTGCAAAGGAGATGATCAACCTAGCAACAGTCATGCTACTTCTCATCATGGAGATGTCATTATGAAAACCAGCACAGGCTGCAAGCCAGTTACTGAGCCTATCAGTGTGTGGGTGTGTGTGTGTGTGTGTGTGTGTGTGTGTGTGTGTGTGTGTGTGTGTGTGTGTGTGTGTGTGTGTGTGTGAACCCTTACCTCTCATGGGTTGAGGGCCGTCTATGTATTTGTCCTGGTAGCCCTTCCTCCGCAGGCTGAGCTGGTACACCTGACTGCTCTCTGCCGTGAACAGCTGCAAGCACAGAACAAGCTTTCTGATTGGCCATCCACCAGCAGCACCAACTTTGATTGACACTCCACAAAAAATGTAGACCCAGACTGTAAAGTAGGACGTTGGTTGTACTCACTGTTACACCAATGCATCTGACCGGTTGAGCTATCCAGCACTGGGCCTCGTAGCGCTGTCTAGTCCCCAGGTCACACTCCAGCTCCATCCCCTACAGAGCACAAACACTGTGAGACCACACCGTATATCAACCGTGGACGCAGTTAAACATGAAGTGGGATGTCTCACTGAGCTCAGTAAAGACACATAACACTTATGATTATCAGCCAATACATGAGAGAAAGCTGTCTGAATGTCCTATAGGGAATTCCTGTGGTAGCCACCCAGGTGTCGGGAGAGGAAGTACATCAAGGAATCTGATACTCTGATATCTGATACTCAATCCATTCATTATTAATATTCATCAACATCTGGAGGGTGTGGTTGTCAGGAACTCCTCAGGGAGTCAGTCATATTTAGCTAAGATATTCACCTAGCAAGGCTGGGACTGAGCCAGCACATCCACCACACACACAGCAGAAGACCCAAGCTACGCAGCACTCACCACGAATGGCAGCTTAGTCAGTAATGCTCTGTGAGGTTGAAGTCATCAGTGACACTGTGATGAGCTCAGCTTAACAGCTCATCAGGAGTATAAATATGGATAGAAAGGGTAACCCTGAGCATATTTAGGATTGTAGCATGTTTCTTCTATCTGATAGATTTCCCCCTGGACTTTCTCCCGGTTACTGGAGGAGTTACTTGCTGTTTTCTGAGTAGCGTCTAAGGTGTTTGATCTTAGTGTTTTCTCAACAGAACGGCCCATGCTGATGGAGTATGTCGTCTGACCCAGACCATCTAACTGTGTCTCAGCTTTAGGTCTCGTTTAGTATAGATCTAATATGGTGGAATGTAGCTATTAGCTAAGGTATGATTTTCCTGGAGTATAGAGTAATGGCAAAGTCAATGACATTCTTCAAACAATGTGTGTTTATGTAAAGCTTGAGACTGAAATCTAGAACAGCAATATAAGAAGCTGATTACATCAGGACAATTTGTGTGTGAGTTTATGTCTGTCTATGTGTTTGACTCACTGTCTATCACCATGGAAACCCAGTAGGGGAGTGTGGGAAAGGGCAAAGGGGTTTATGGGTATGCCTGACGGACCTGGCAACCAGTCAAGGCTGGAATCTACCCGCCTCATTCAGGACAAGAGAATGAATCACACACTAGTAACAACTGGAGTTTAACCGATCTGAAAAGTGTTCATTTTAATATCAGTTGAAACTGTAGAGTTCCAGCCTAGTGTGAATGCTGTGAATGCAAGGCACTAGTGACTGCATCTACCTAATAAGAGATAAGCTGTTCAGACAGTGTGTTTGACATGAGAGACAGTTGTAAGGTGTTCGTCTGAAGCGATACAGATACTGATTTATTAATAATTCTCCTCTATGTTCCTCCATCATGTGGCGGTCCTAGTTCAGTCCAGCTTGAAAGGGATCATTTGATGTCCTTAATGACCTGACTCAATTTGACCAACCATGCCAGGTGGTGTCTCTACTCTCTAATCTCAAAGCAGAGCTGGGTGATATACTCTTCAACGTTGCTTAGGGACAGGCTGAAGTCCTGGGTCATCCTGAGGGCGACGGAGGAACCTCTGCGGCTACGACGCCGGGACAGAAGCAGTGTTCTGGGGATAGGAAGTGACATGGTAGGGTTAAAGAAAACAATGGCTACCCCCGCACACATCCGCCTCCCAAAATACCTGTCCTGTTTATGTATGGGGAGGACGAGGGAGGGGGCAGCCTGGCCCACTCTCAGGAGGACAACAATAGAACAGAGGACGGGAGAGGAGCAGGAAAACAGCCCCACCGGACAGAAGGATGGGGACTACACAGCCTCTGTCTTTGACCACATCACAGCATTTCCCTTCATAAAGCAGATCCTTACATTGTTTCCTTAATTCAAGGAATAATTCATCTTTGTTAAATAACTTTGTTTTTCAAAGGGGTCCATCAATAAAGTTAGCTTAAATAGTTTCAACCTAACTGGACATTGCAGTTCAGTAGGTTTATAGCCACAGAACACATGGGTTTCAGACAAGCAGCAGACCAGCAGAGCACTCTGACTCATCTACCCAGCGTCCTCCTGCTGAGTCAGCCGGCCCTCAGGGCCCAGCCACAACCAGACCAGCTGTGTGTGAGGGGCTGTACAGCGGCTTGGGGACTCTGAGCTCCATTAACGTCTGTGTCTTGGC